>NC_047112.1:11360657-11555657 GCF_902500255.1 Thalassophryne amazonica
TCAATGTTGGTTTTTGGCTTTGCCTCTTATGTGTAGAAAGTTCTCCAGATTATCTGAATTTTCTGATTGTGTTATGGACTGTAGATGATGGAATCCCTAAATTTCTTTCAATTGAATGTTGACAAACATTTTTCTTAAACTGTTGGAATATTTTTTCATGCAGTTGTTCACAAAGTGGTGATCTTCGCCCCATCTTTGCTTGTGAACTACTGAGACTTTTGGGGATGCTCCTTTTATACCCATTCATGAGTGTCCTCAGTTCCCAAATGCTTATTGAGTGTTGTTAGAAGAAAAGGTGATGTAACACAGTGGTAAACATACCACTGTCCAGCTTTTTTTGAAATATGTTGCAGACATCCATTTCAATATGAGAAAATATTTACACAAAAACAATAAAGTTTATCAGTTTGAACATTCAGTATCTTGTCTGTGGTGTATTCAATTGAATATAGGTTGAAGAGGATTTGCAAATCATTGTATTCTGTTTTTTTATTTATATTTTACACAATGCCTCAATTTCATTGGAATTGGAGTTGTAAACTGAGAATTGCCTTTTGACATTTCTCAGTTACATGTCTGTTCCAGTTAAGTTTGTAAACTAAATAGACACCAAGGAACTTAACTGATCCAGAAAGTCTTAGTTTGATACTGCCCAATTTTGGTAGAACCAAATGGAATATCATCAGAGGGAGTTTTTCCTCACCACTGTCCCCTGTGTGCTTGCTCTAGGGGCTGGTGAGGTTAGATCTTGCTTGTGTGAAGCACCCTTGAGGCAACATCGTTGTGATTTGGTGCTATATAAATTGAACTGAATTGAAGTTGTTGCCCTTCTACATTCAAGCATGCCAACAATCCATCTGGTTACACTGCTGTTAGCATGTATGGACTGCAGAGTTACTTTGATAGATTCAGCTGGTACATTATCAAATACTCCTTGAATATTGAGAAAACAATCTACTTTGTACTGCTGACAAGATAGGGTTCTCTCAATTCTCATAACAAGATCATGCAGGGCGTTCTCTGTGGAGAGCCCTGCTTGATATACCTGTGTGGTGACCTTTTAAGGACACAATTTCTGACATATCCATCAATTAGCCTCTCCAAACCTTTCAAAATGAATGATGTGACACTGATAGCTCTAAAAGCATTAGCTTCTTTGTAAGAAGGTTTGCCTGGCTTGGGTAGAAAAATCATCATGGCTAGCCACCACAATTTGGGGACATAGCCATTAGCCAGACATTCCTGATACATCTTAGTTATAGTTTTGATTAGCACATCCAGGTTTTTCTGTTGAAGAGCAGGGAAAATCCTATCAAAGCCACTAATTTTGTATGGGTCCATTCTACTCTAGTTTCATTAACTCTCTTACCTTCTATAGCAGGGGTGCTCAAGTTTGGTCCTCGAGAGCTACCTTCCTGATACTCTTAGTTGTCTCCCTGCTCCAACACACCTGAATCCAATGAAAGGCTCATTAAAAGCCTGCTAACGGGCTCTTGCTTGCCTCTACTGGTGGTTGGCTCTCACTGCGGTATTGTATCACTTCCTGTTCCGGAGCACAGCGGTGTTTTGCTGTATCTGTTAGCTGTTTAATCTGCGCAGTTAGATTGATCTAGTTACCTAGATAACAATTTGTTTCACAGTGTAATCTTCACGTGCCTTAACTAAAGCACTCCCTCTGCTGAATCACCTCTAAATTATTTACACATTATTCACTTTGTGTGTCTTTAGGAATCCGCTAGCTTAGCACAGCTACTAGCTCTTAGCCGGTTTAGCATGGCGGCTTCTCCTGTCTCTCCCGCACTTTTCTGCTCTGGGTGTGAAATGTTTAGTTATTCCTCGGCCAACTTTAGCAGTAATGGTACTTGTAATAAGTGTAGCTTATTCGTAGCTTTGGAGGCCAGGCTGGGCGAATTGGAGACTCGGCTCCGCACCGTGGAAAATTCTACAGCTAGCCAGGCCCCTGTAGTCGGTGCAGACCAAGGTAGCTTAGCCACCGTTAGTTTCCCTCTGGCAGATCCCGAGCAGCTGGGAAAGTAGGCCGACTGGGTGACTGTGAGGAGGAAGCTTAGTTCTAAACAGAAGCCCCGTGTACACCGCCAACCCGTTCACATTTCTAACCGTTTTTCCCCACTCGACGACACACCCGGCGAGGATCAAACTCTGGTTACTGGCGACTCTGTTTTGAGAAATGTGAAGTTAGCGACACCAGCAACCATAGTCAAATGTCTTCCGGGGGCAAGAGCAGGCGACATTGAAGGAAATTTGAAACTGCTGGCTAAGGCTAAGCGTAGTTTTCTCTGGGCCCCTCCCCAATCGGACCGGCAGTGACATGTTTAGCCGCATGTTCTCCTTGAATTACTGGCTGTCTGAGTGGTGTCCAAAAAATGAGGTGGGCTTCATAGATAATTGGCAAAGCTTCTGGGGAAAACCTGGTCTTGTTAGGAGAGACGGCATCCATCCCACTTTGGATGGAGCAGCTCTCATTTCTAGAAATCTGGCCAATTTTCTTAAATCCTCCAAACTGTGACTATCCAGGGTTGGGACCAGGAAGCAGAGTTGTAGTCTTACACACCTCTCTGCAGCTTCTCTCCCCCTGCCATCCCCTCATTACCCCATCCCCGTAGAGACGGTGCCTGCTCCCAGACCATCAATAACCAGTAAAAATCTATTTAAGCATAAAAATTCAAAAAGAAAAAAATATATAGCACCTTCAACTGCACCACAGACTAAAACAGTTAAATGTGGTCTATTAAACATTAGGTCTCTCTCTTCTAAGTCCATGTTAGTAAATGATATAATAATTGATCAACATATTGATTTATTCTGCCTTACAGAAACCTGGTTACAGCAGGATGAATATGTTAGTTTAAATGAGTCAACACCCCCGAGTCACACTAACTGCCAGAATGCTCGTAGCACGGGCCGAGGCGGAGGACTAGCAGCAATCTTCCATTCCAGCTTATTAATTAATCAAAATCCCAGACAGAGCTTTAATTCATTTGAAAGCTTGACTCTTAGTCTTGTCCATCCAAATTGGAAGTCCCAAAAACCAGTTTTATTTGTTATTATCTATCGTCCACCTGGTCATTACTGTGAGTTTCTCTGTGAATTTTCAGACCTTTTGTCTGACTTAGTGCTTAGCTCAGATAAGATAATTATAGTGGGTGATTTTAACATCTACACAGATGCTGAGAATGACAGCCTCAACACCGCATTTAATCTATTATTAGACTCAATTGGCTTTGCTCAAAATGTAAATGAGTCCACCCACCACTTTAATCATACCTTAGATCTTGTTCTGACTTATGGTATGGAAATTGAAGACTTAACAGTATTCCCTGAAAACTCCCTTCTGTCTGATCATTTCTTAATAACATTTACATTTACTCTGATGGACTACCCAGCAGTGGGGAATAAGTTTCATTACACTAGAAGTCTTTCAGAAAGCGCTGTAATTAGGTTTAAGGATATGATTCCTTCTTTATGTTCTCTAATGCCATATACCAACACAGTGCAGAGTAGCTACCTAAACTCTGTAAGTGAGATAGAGTATCTCGTCAATAGTTTTACATCCTCATTGAAGACAACTTTGGATGCTGTAGCTCCTCTGAAAAAGAGAGCTTTAAATCAGAAGTGCCTGACTCCGTGGTATAACTCACAAACTCGCAGCTTAAAGCAGATAACCCGTAAATTGGAGAGGAAATGGCGTCTCACTAATTTAGAAGATCTTCACTTAGCCTGGAAAAAGAGTCTGTTGCTCTATAAAAAAGCCCTCCGTAAAGCTAGGACATCTTACTACTCATCACTAATTGAAGAAAATAAGAACAAACCCAGGTTTCTTTTCAGCACTGTAGCCAGGCTGACAAAGAGTCAGAGCTCTATTGAGCCGAGTATTCCTTTAACTTTAACTAGTAATGACTTCATGACTTTCTTTGCTAATAAAATTTTAACTATTAGAGAAAAAATTACTCATAACCATCCCAAAGATGTATCGTTATCTTTGGCTGCTTTCAGTGATGCCGGTATTTGGTTAGACTCTTTCTCTCCGATTGTTCTGTCTGAGTTATTTTCATTAGTTACTTCATCCAAACCATCAACATGTCTATTAGACCCCATTCCTACCAGGCTGCTCAAGGAAGCCCTACCATTATTTAATGTTTCGATCTTAAATATGATCAATCTATCTTTTCTATTAGTTGGCTATGTACCACAGGCTTTTAAGGTGGCAGTAATTAAACCATTACTTAAAAAGCCATCACTTGACCCAGCTATCTTAGCTAATTATAGGCCAATCTCCAACCTTCGTTTTCTCTCAAAAATTCTTGAAAGGGTAGTTGTAAAACAGCTAACTGATCATCTGCAGAGGAATGGTGTATTTGAAGAGTTTCAGTCAGGTTTTAGAATTCATCATAGTACAGAAACAGCATTAGTGAAGGTTACAAATGATCTTCTTATGGCCTCAGACAGTGGACGCATCTCTGTGCTTGTTCTGTTAGACCTCAGTGCTGCTTTTGATACTGTTGACCATAAAAATTTATTACAGAGATTAGAGCATGCCATAGGTATTAAAGGCACTGCGCTGCGGTGGTTTGAATCATATTTATCTAATAGATTACAATTTGTTCATGTAAATGGGGAATCTTCTACACAGACTAAGGTTAATTATGGAGTTCCACAAGGTTCTGTGCTAGGACCAATTTTATTCACTTTATACATGCTTCCCTTAGGCAGTATTATTAGACGGCATTGCTTAAATTGTCATTGTTACGCAGATGAAACCCAGCTTTATCTATCCATGAAGCCAGAGGACACACACCAATTAGCTAAACTGCAGGATTGTCTTACAGACATAAAGACATGGATGACCTCTAATTTCCTGCTTTGAAACTCAGATAAAACTGAAGGTATTGTACTTGGCCCCACAAATCTTAGAAACATGGTTTGTAAGAGTAGAATGGGAGGCAGAGCCTTCAGCTTTCAGGCTCCTCTCCTGTGGAACCAGCTCCCAATTCAGATCAGGGAGACAGACACCCTCTCTACTTTTAAGATTAGGCTTAAAACTTTCCTTTTTGCTAAAGCTTATTGTTAGGGCTGGATCAGGTGACCCTGAACCATCCCTTAGTTATGCTGCTATAGACTTAGACTGCTGGGGGGTTCCCATGATGCACTGAGTGTTTCTTTCTCTTTTTGCTCTGTATGCACCACTCTGCATTTAATCATTAGTGATTGATCTCTGCTCTCTTCCACAGCATGTCTTTTTCCTGGTTCTCTCCCTCAGCCCCAACCAGTCCCAGCAGAAGACTGCCCCTCCCTGAGCCTGGTTCTGCTGGAGGTTTCTTCCTGTTAAAAGGGAGTTTTTCCTTCCCACTGTCGCCAAGTACTTGCTCACAGGGGGTCGTTTTGACCGTTGGGGTTTTTACGTAATTATTGTATGGCCTTGCCTTACAATATAAAGCACCTTGGGGCAACTGTTTGTTGTGATTTGGCGCTATATAAATAAAATTGATTGATTGATTAATCATTGGATTCAGGTGTGTTGGAGCAGGGAGACAACTAAGAGTATCAGGAAGGTAGCTCTCGAGGACCGAACTTGAGCACCCCTGCTCTATAGTCTAGTCTTCCACAGTGGGGACACAAGGAGACCCATACACTGGAAGCTCCTCAGTAGGCCCTGGGAAGTGTACCTGCAGCAGATTCTTTAGGACATTCACGTGGGTGTTCGGAATGCCACAAACTAGGTAGCAGCGCCTGTAATATGCCATGACACATGCTAGCCTGGGTAGTAGTAAGTATGTAGACACCCGTCCATCAGTTGAGATGATGGCGCTTCTGCCCTTCAAAGATCTTTTCATGTTTTGCAACATTGTCTGTGGCTGCATAGTCCATTGTAAGAGGCAATCTTGACCACACAAGTCACAGATGAAGGCTGTTAACTGTGCTTCCACTTGAATTTCTGCTTTTCTACTTTCCACTTGATCATTGCCCTATTTACACTCTCCTTGACTGTTGTCCTCAAAGCACTTCCATCCTTTGCTTGGTCCTTCCATGTGTCTGAGTCAATACCGGAGCTCTGTTGCAGACATCTTTGAAGAACAGGCTTGGATGACCACATGGTCGTGTGCCATTGGTGAGTTCCCTATAGACTATGTATTTCAGGATGTGGCTGTCCTCCTTGCAATGCTGGTGGTCGAGTCAGCTTAGATGTCTTACTGAGCAGAATGTAAATGCTTGGAATGCCTACAATCCTCAGGACTTCACAGTTTGGCACTTTATCCTCCTAGGAAAAGATGTGTCTGATGGCAGCATAGTTCGAAGCTGTTTAGCCTCTTGTCCAGGATTGAGTTGGTTTTCCATGTCTCAGTACTGTATAACATGGTGTTGAAGACACAGGACTTCATTTTTGTTTTAAGCATGGTATTTGACCACACTATGTTTCTGAGCTTGGCCATGACGGTACCAGCTTTGGTAAATGTTAAGGATTTTATATATATATATATATATATGTTATCACTGTTAAACATTTGTAGCTTTGTCTTCTTTCTCATGAGAACGGTGTTGTGCTGTTTTGCACTTCACCCTGAGAACGTACGTGTTATTCAACCTTGTTTTAGCTTTGTCTTCTTTCTCATGAGAACGGAGATGTGCTGTTTTGCACCTGTCTTAATGCAATCCTGAGAATTCAATTTTGTTTTAGCACTCTGGGGTCAATCTGAACTGGGAATGAAGGACTGGATGTACTTATTGTTATAACATAACTTTGTTTTCGTAGCCGCTAACGACTGGGAGTAAAAGAACTGAAGGTTGAATTTTGATTGATTGTGATGCTTAGTGTTCCGGGCGGATGCAAAACATGCAACAGACGAACGAGATGTGCTGACCTGAAGTGTTCTTCCTTACAGCTGCACTTGACGTATGCGTTTATGTTATGGGAAGAAACTTGTCTTGCGTCATTACCCCCACCCTTAGGACAAGTTTCTTGTTTATGTGATGAGGGCGTCTCTTAATAAAAAGAGCGGAAAAGCAGGCCAGACTTTAGTGTAGCCTTGGTGTACAGCCTGGCCGCACTCCGCGCGTAATATTTGACTTTCTGTCTCACTGGTGTTTCTTGACTCTGTTTGTCTTGTTAAAGGTTTAAAAATGTTTGGAGGAGAAAATACCCAACATTGACCATGGTGCTAATTTCTTTTTTCCAGAGACAGGCTGCATATTGCTGTAGAGCCACAGTAGGTGAATTTCCCCACAACCTCCAGTTTCATACCATAGGTGGCTGGGATGGGACACTTTGGTACAGAACTTGTGATTTCCTGTTGCTGAATGTCAGTCTAAACGCATTGCAGACATTCCAGATTGGCTTACAGGCTCTTGCAGCTGCTTCTCCATGTGTGTTACTAATAGCGTCATCTGCAAATAATTCATGGATGCTGATTTTGCACACTGTTTCTTTGGATGGAGTCTTCCCAAGTTAAACAGCTTGTCTTCTCATCTTTTGTGCAGTGAAATGCCATCACCAGAGTCTCTTAAAATGTCAGCAACCAGCACAATTTCAAAAATGGTTTGGGAGAGAACACGTCTTTGCTTTTCTCCATTAGCAACGATAAATGCTTTGAATATTAGCTCCAAAGAATATGATGATGCCTTAGATATCTTTGCAGAAGGATGTGATGATGCTCATGAGACCTTCGGGACAGCCAATGCTGTGCAGGAGCTTGAACAATCCTTCTCTAAAGACCACATCAGAGTTCTTTGTGAGGTCTATAAAGGCTATGAACAGATGTCCACGCTGTTCCTGACACTTCTCTTGTAACTGACAAAGTGAGTTTATGATAAAAAATTACCAGAATTACTTTGCAGTTGAAATTTCATATTTGTCCATGTGACAACACATTATCCATGTGAAGACAAGCAAGATGTCAATACAATTACTGTTTTCAATCTTACCCATTTTGTTAGAAAATGGTGGTGAAAACAATTATCATTCCAAAATGTGTTGGTGCAGCGCATTCACCACTTACACCATGCTATGGAACTGGTTGGGTGCTGGATGGCAACCATCACGGCTCACAGTCAGTGATTATCTATCTGACAAAAGTAACCATATGTTGGAGCCATGTGAAGGTTTGATGTCACCTGAGCCTTCACCAGTCACTGGTGTCATCATCACTGAGGCACCTGTGCATTGGATCATGACCAGAGAAATGCATCACATAGCGAAAATGTTGATGCTGACTTTCCCTCAAAATTAAAGTGATATACTTGGGGAGACTAATACTCATTTTTGTGGTCAGTGACAGATCTAGAGGAAGAATTGAGAGGTCTGTCTGGCCCCTTGGGCCACTGAGGAAAGGTGTGATAAAATACGTGAAAAGTCTTGCATAAATCAAATCAAATCAAATCAATTTTATTTATATAGTGCCAAATCACAACAAACAGTCACCCCAAGGCGCTGTGGAAAGTGCGCCTTGGGGCGATTAGTGAAAGCTTTGCATTTAAAATAAAAATGGGTATTATAAATGTCTACAGAGTCATGATTTAGCTTTCTAGATTGTCTTAGACCACAGGAAACAAGTGGTAGACTTTTAAAATTATCCCAGGAGGCAAGCCTCTAGTCCCCCTTGGGAGGAATGTGCATTTGGCACAACCAAACAAGTCACACTCCCCCTTGACATTAAGCTAGATCTGCTTCTGGAAGGACCCAAGGATCTTCCAAAGACATTTTGTACCAACAGCATCCAGTTTTTACCTTTAGTCAATGGGTCACGTCTCACAAACAGTAAGACAATTCAGCAAAGTAACTGGAATTACAAACACATCTGTCTGTCAACCTCATGACTTCATGAGCTCTTCTCTGGTGACTCTGGATCAGAAAGGTTGAGGACCCAGAGACATGGACATCACAACAGAGGTAAGTGAATGTCTCTACAAATTCAACAATTTTACTGCATAATGATATATTTCTGGTAGTTAACAAAATAACTGAAAACCTGGATATCTGTCTTTTTCTAAGACAATCCCAAAGCCAGATTCTCCACTCATCTTCTCAACTGCTGCAATTAGGACAAATATTCAAAGACCACAGCATTGACTGTGTAGTCAAAGTCAGAAGCACATGGGTATTCAGGTCCAGTTCAGACTGTTATTGACAATCTGTCTTGAGTGGGATTTGGGGAAAATCCCAGTAGAGCTGGATAGGTTTTTTTTTTTTTTTTTTTTCAGAATATGAAAGGCGCAAATTATATTTTAACTAGACTATTGAGTGGGATATACTGAAGTTTGGATTTAAATGTGGCTAAAATCCGTCTAGCTCAGTGATCACGACATCAAACGTTCTCACTACGTTCACGCGCCCACAGCATCCTCTCCACTGCGGATGTGCTTAGTGCGGCTGCAATGATGAGGACAGCAAACAACGTTCCTGTGGCTCCTGGGTGCATCCCCATCTATGTGTCACACACACACCCATGCTCTCATGTTCAGATCCACACACACACATTCACACAATCCTGCACCCATACATCCCGATATACACATACTCCCACATACTCTCTTCAGCTTGAGCTGGACTGAGTTTTGACATGTAGAATCAGTCAGATTTGAAAAACAGTTCTGAATGCAATCCAGCTAGAAACCAATATGGATTGAATCCGTCTTGAGCAGGATTGCCACTTCCAGTGTGAACTGGGCCTTAAAGTTCCTCTAATCAAAGATGGAAAAAAAAAAAAAACTACTGAAATGCAGTAATATTGTATGAGTTCAAAACAGACTGGACTGAGGTCGAGAATGGTCTCGGCTTTTTACACGTCACAGCGCTGATTCACCACATCGTCCAGGAATAATAATAACAATTTGCAAATGGTTTTGTGACAACACAAGGTGGCACACAGTGCTCCAAGCTGAGGGCTCGGCTTTGTGCGACTCGGTTCAACCTCAACAAGTGGCGGGACTGGAGCGCGGCAGTCGCATTTACTCAGCGCTGAGACAGATAGTCATTAGGGGAGGTAAACATTCACTTAAGCTTGAGCATGCTCATTGATGCCACTCAAGAGTCTCTGTAAGGAGTGATCAGGGACCGGAGTGAAGCTGAGATTTTAATTAGCCTGGAAAGCTGACAGCCTTGTCAGTGCACTGCCACAATTGGGCTTCACTTTTATTTTTTTGGCACCTGAGTTACACGGGATGGGAACATCAAATGGTTGACATTTTTGTGACGAAATACACTCCGCAACTTCAACCGCGTAGATGTGCGTGCATAGTCAACTACACAAATAAATCATCAAAGTTATCTCCACTCTGCCTCTATTTGCTTTGGATCACTAGCTGTAAGTGGCACAGGATGCCAGTTAAATACCTTGATGTCACTATAAATTATAAATTATTACCAGTCATCTGTAGATGAGGAGAATCTGCCTGGTTTAATGTTTTCCACAGTACATATTTCAGCTGGGTCAGAGGCACTACATAATGATGATTAAAAGAGCCTGACGAAGCTTTAATCAGAATCTGCACTACTTATTGCTCATTTGGGTCACCAAACTCATCATTAATCAACTTGACGGAATGCTGAGCCTCTTGTCCAGCCCTCCAGCTGTATCATCATCATCATCCTTTTCTACCCCCTTTGGCTATACAAGCGGGATTCTGTGAGCATTCAAGGCTTTTTTGTTCAAGTACAATAAATACCCTGTTTCTAATTAACTGTCTGGTTCACTGTGAGGTCTTGTGTTGCGCTCTGACTGTTGGAGATACATCATTGTATTGTGCTCACTGAGGACAGTCAATAGACTTTATTGCTGTGAGGCTGTTTCAGGGCTTTATCTTCAGGACGATGTTGGGCATTGCTTCAGTGCTTTCATCCTTTCATTTATCCAATTTCCTTTTGAAAAAAAAGGTGAGGAAAATTGCTGAAAATTAGCATATATTAACTCCAGCAGAACTGGCTGTTATTATTTCAATCATGTTTATATTTTAGGGAGATAATGATATGAAAAATGTGTCATGCAAGTACTTTTGTGTGTAGGGCAGCACGGTGGCTTAGCACTGTTGCCTGTTAGCACTGTTGCCTCGCAGCATGGGGGTTGTGGGTTCAATTCCCATAGCCTTTCTGTGTGAAGTTTGCATGTTCTCCCTGTGTTTGCTGGGTTCCCTCCGGGTGCTCCGGCTTCCTCCCACATCCAAAGACATGCGGGTTAGGTGGATTGGAATCTTTAAATTGTCTGTAGGTGTGTGTGTAGGTGTATCTGTGTTTGTTTGTCTGTTTGTGGCCCTGCGACAGACTGGCATCCTGTCCTGAGTGTACCCCGCCTTGCGCTCTATGACTGCTGGGATAGGCTCCGGCCCCCCGAACCCATGCCTGGACTAAGCGGTAGGAGATGAATGAATGAATGAATGAATATGCTGCTGTACATTCTGTACTACTGCTACTGCTGTACTACTTTCATACATTTGGAACACAAAAGGACACAAATAGATTTCAGTGGAATGTGATGCAGAGGTCGGCCTTGGGCCAAGGATGAGTTTTGTTTTGTTTTGTTTTTTGCAGGTTTAGGACAAAGGATGGATTTTGTCTTTGATCCTACTGTTGCATTTGGTCTGTGACCATGTACTAAGGATTGCTGATTCGTGCTGTAATGGGGATCAAAGATATGAATCCTTTGCCATTCCCTTTGATCCTGATTATGGGACAAAATGAAGATAAAGTGAAAGATAAAGAGCAACTTTATTTATCCTGAAGGAAATTATTTTGCCAGAATACAGAAACAGTAAACAGTAAGGGCCCCTTCACACATAACATGAAAGACGCAAAACTGGAAGAAAATCCACAAACCAAACATGAAATGGGGAACCACGAACCACCGCGCGCGTGCACAAACAAAATGTGAGCAGCTGGGACGTGTTGCACCACATCGCACTGATGATGTGCAGAAAAATAAAATAAAACCAGCTTGATAACTAGTGAATATCACTGGGTTGATATAAATAATAAAAGGAGAGACAATATAGAACCATGTGGTTAAATAAAAGTACATGCCACTCACAGAATTCGAACCTGCAAATTACAAAAGCTGTGATTACCAGATGGAAACTTTATCACTGCACTACAATCACAGTCTTATAACAGGAGCGTAAAATGGCTAAAATCAACAAGGAGATAAATGTATAAAAAAAAAGAGAAAAAAGGGCCATGAAAGCTGACCAAACGTCGTTTGTTACGGTGTATTTCTGCTGATTCGTGACTGAAAGTCGCGTATTTGTCGCACTGTTGATTTGTCCTGTGGCTCGCTGCTCTCAGGACACGTGTCCTGTCAGACAGATGTGACATTCAGATCACCTGCTGCTTATCCACATGAACTGACTGTCCATGTCAGCTGGGACAGCCTGTGAATGTGCGCGCTCTCCAGCCTGTCGCAAAAGTGATACATGTTTTATGTATTTCCATGTGAGGACAGAAAGCACACACACATGTGCGTCACAGTGGACAGTAAGGTCCTGTCCATCAATACACTTCTGCAGCTGTGACGTCCAGGATCACAGATTCAACAGCTGCTGTCCGGTCAGCGCACAGACCAAGGTGTCACTCTGTGATCAGACGAGAGGTGCCTCACCTGTGGGGAGAAGCGCGCGAAACACAGGCTCCCCCATGTGTTTTGGGGGGAGCCGACACTCTGGCATGCCACATGTGTACTTGGGAACACCACAGTCGTGGGGACACTTAGACAAATTTCATAGCCAGCTCAAAAGTCATCGCCTGCTTACAGCATGAATGGCCACACGAGCAGTATTAGATATCCCTGTGTGTCACCTGGAATTTAGCCGACACCTGCCATGAGAGGATCAAATGGGCTCTCAAAGGGTACACTCTGTCTTTCTGTTGCTTGTGTGCATGAATAATTGTAGCGACACGTGTATGAGGCCTTGGAGGTAGCTCCAATTTTTCATGACTGGCATGTAATTCCTCTTTCATGCGCTAGTCGACTTCAATTGTGTTATGTGTGATGGGGCCCCTAAACAATGGTTAGTTAAATACACAATTACACAAAGTGTTAGTATTAAATAGAAATCAATCAATCACTTGTTTTTACAATAAGTACCACAAATTCATTTGAAATGAGTGGAAGATATAATGCACAAGATGTTTTACAATATTGCACATAACTCTGAATTTCTGAATAACTCTGTTTGTTATGATCTCATCCTGCAGAAAGGGGAGGAATTTTACAGTCTGATTGCCACAGGTAGGAAATACCTCCTGTGGTGTTCTGTGGTGCACCTCAGTGGTCTTAGTCTATGACTGAAGGTGCTCTGACAGCATGTCACTGTGGCATGCAGGGGGTGTGAGATGTTGCCCAGGATGCTAAGCAGCTTCCTCAGCATCCTCCTCTTTGACACCTCCATCCCAGACTGCAGTTCCACCCGCAGAACAGAGCCAGCTCTTTTGATGACCTTGTTGAGTTTTTTTCATGTCAGCTGCCTTCAGCCTGGTGCCCCAGCACACTACAGCACTGGAGACCACCGAGTGATAAAACATCTGCAACATATTTCTGCAGACATTGAAAGATCTGAGTCTCCTGAGGAAGTACAGTTGGCTCTGATGTTTCTTATACACAGCATCTGTGTTTACAGTACAGTTTGTTGTCTATGTGGACACCCACATGGCAACTGGATTTGGACGGGTCTTCTGTCTTCTAATGTCCACCACCAGCTCCTTCGTCTTGCATACACTGATCTGCAGGTGGTTGAGTCCACACCAGTCGACAAACCTGTCCACCACACTCCTGTATTCAGCATCCTGGTCACTACAAATGAAGCCCACAATGCAGAGTCAACTTTTCAATTCAATTTTCATCTGAAAACGACTGCAGGTGGCAGGACTGTGACTAGAACCTGAAGTCTGAGGTGTGGAGTGTGAACAGGAAGGGAGACAGGACCGTACCCTGTGGTGCCCCCATGCTGCTCTTGATGCTGTTGGATGTAACATCTTGTAGCCTGACATACTGTAGGCAGCCTGTGATTTGATGTGAGGTTGTTGAGGTTGGTGATCCAGGCCACCGGTGCTTATCATTGAGCAGGTCAGGCTGGATGATGTTGAACTCACTGGAGAAGTTGAAGAACATGACTCTCACAGTGCTGCCTGCCTCCTTCAGGTGAGAATAAGCTCTGTGCAGGATGAAGATGATGGCATTCTCCACTCCCATGTTGGGCTGATATGTAAACTGTAGGGGGTCCAGTGATGGCTCCACTACTGTGCAGATGGGCACCAGGATGAGCCTCTCCAGTGACGTCAGAACATGTGAGGTTAGGGCTACAAGTCTGTAGTCTTTAAGTGTGTTGGGGTTCTTCTTGGGCACAGGAACCAGACATGAGGTTTTCCACCACTCAGGAACAAGCATCTGGCACAAGCTGAAGTTGAAAATGTGCTGGAAAATCACACACAGTTGGATAGGACATCCCTTCAGACAGACAGACAGACAGACAGCAAAACATTACACACGTATGAGGTTCCAAGTTGAAAGATCAGCACTCAGATAAAAAAATGAGTGATAATCAAAATTCATGATCAAAAGCAATTCCCACCCTTTGATCCTGATCCTACCTTTGATCTTTCAACTTGTATTACAGATAACTAAACTACTCAGCAGTCTACAGTACATGTTGAAAGATCAAAGGCAATGCCCACTCTGGTCCTGATTTTGTCTTTGATCTTTCAGTTTGTCTTGTGGATAGCTGAGTAGTTCAGCAATAACAATCAAATGCTATGATTTTGTTGGACATTTCCTGGATCAAAGGAATAACAAGTGACTTCTAACTCCATTGATGTCAGGATTTGGCCCATTCAGGGTCCTGGTCATGTCTTCCTCAAATTGCCTCACTGCTGGTTTTGATTATTCTGTCTGTGGTTTCTGTTTATTTCTGTCTTGTGTCTTCTCATCTTATTATGCTCTGTTTATGATTAGTTTTGTTTCATTTATTTTCTTTGTATCACCTGGTTGCCATATATTTAGTTTTGTCTTTGTTCTTGTCCAATTTGTAGTTTGTTTTTTTGTATTGCTCATTGTTGTGCATTTGTGTTCTTTCACTCATGGTTCCTTTAGTTGCTTAGGTCTCAGTTTAGTTTTATCACATTTAGTGTATTATGCTTTAGTCCCTGGTTTTGGTTATTGATTATCTTGTGTTTTCTCCTGGTTATGTTCCTTTGGTTGTGTATTTCATTCTCTGTCAATCATCTTTTTTTTAGTTAGTCATTAGTCTGCTTGCCACTTTATCAGTTATTGTATCACCTTTTATTCTGTAGTCATCTGTTCCGTTCATCACCAGATTGTTAGTATTACACGTATCTGTTTGTTTGATCATAGGTTGTATTTGTTACTCTTGTATGTCCATTTGGTGAGTTCTGCCTTAGTTAAGTCTCTGCCTTTTAGTTTCTGGGTCCTGTCACATGAGCACATCAGTTTGTGGTATTCAGTTCTTTTTGTCTCTGTTGGTTGTGGGTGTGTCTCTGGCTCTGAGTTGTTTTGTCTGTCACACCCACCTGTCTTGTCTGGCCACTCCCCTCCCTGAACCTTCCCTACACCTGTTTTACATCATGCCCTGATTACTCCCCTGTATTTAAGCTCTCACAGTCCCTCATCAGGGAAGCTTCTCAGAAACAAAATATGTAAAACGTTTCATATTATTACAACAGACAGCAAAAGAGATGATGCTAATCTTCAGAAATTTACTTTTTTTTTTTAATGATTGATTTTCCTCTAGACTAAAATGCAAGTTAGCTACTGTAGGTGTCATGATGTTGACAGCGCTCCCAGTGCCTGTCACTGCAAACCATAAAAAGGACAAAGAAGTGGAGTTTGGGTGAGACCACACATGACCTGGGAGGGATAATGTAGACCTCAAATATACCTCCATCTTAGAGTTACCAAACAAGCTCAGCTAACAGGCTAACCTTGGCTTAGGTGTTTAACAAATCAAGTGATTATTACAATTTTTTAGCCACTCATCTTCCTCTTTAATCATGGATTAACTGGACATAATATCATCAAGGTACAGCTAGTTGCTAAAAGTGTTAACAACATTAGCATACACAATTAAATGGCAAAAAAAAAAAAAATCAATTGAAGGAAATACTGTAGCACAGACATCATGTGTGAAGCTACGGGACCAACACTCACATCATCCTGTTTCTGTGGTAACTGAATCCAGGGTAGAACTGAACTTTATGGAATCATCTCAGGCTGCTTCTTCAGGCCTGTGCAAAGACAGGTTGACTGGTCACCTCTCCTCTACTGTCCTAGATGGCAGTCAAATGTGACAGATGGCTCACAAATCCATACACACCTCCCACTGACAGAGTGCCAGTAGAGAGAGAGAGACACTTGTTTCATCTGATGGAGGTGCACATGCATTCTGCTGTCCTGGTCCTACCATGGCCACATCAACATAACTCCCAACATCTAAATGGTTGAGAGGCACACAGGCTGCAGGGATAATCCCAGATGTATTGATGGGACATGTTGGATTTGCCCTAGTTGTAAAGCTCCATCACTGATATCTAGTGGATAAGGGGCTCTTCCTACACTTTATGTCAGAAGTGCAAATTTTGGTAATCACTTCCTGTTGTTCAACCCCTCTCCCCCTTGTTTCAGCTTCACCTCTCTGTCGTGTGCACACCCACCTGATTTTCACCTCTGAGCCCACACACCTGGTCCTCATCTGCACAACCTGTCCTTCTGCTTGTTCCTGAGTTTCCACACCTGGTTTCCATCACTGATTACGCTCTGCACATCCCTGACTCCTCAGTAGATTATTACAGCATTTTGTTTGTTTGTTTCACTCTGGCCACCCCGGACCAGGCAGTTCTGTACTTTGCCTCATCCCATCATCATTCCAACACCTGTTCCCGCTTTGTTCTGACCTGATCTATCTTTGGCTACCATTCTGCTACTGTTTTTGGACCCTGTCTACTCGTGGACCCTTTGGACCCTTTGGACTTTGGACCCTGTCTACTATGCCGATCCATGTGTTGAACTGTTCTACGTTCGACTCTGGTTCTGTTCTTCACCTCGGAACTGCTTGTTTGATAGCTTTTAAAAAAAAAAAGACTTGTACCAAATCCTGCATCTTTCTGTGCCTGGGTTTTCAGAGCTGTGTGTCATGACAATATATTCAATCAACAATATGCAAGCTGACAGTGCACGTGTGATACAGCATGTGGGATGTGAAATTATTCACATGTACATTAAAGCTGGTGTCGCCACTGTTTTCCTCATAATGGAATCGAATGCATTTATGAGAGCAAAACTGATGTTTGAAAATGCGGGCCCTCCAGTTGAAAAACCATTCAATTTAGAGATTGAAATGTATAGTTTTTCACAGTCTACATTATGATCAACATTATTGCATTTTTATTGCATGGGAAAACACTGAGCGAACAAGCAGATGGCAACCGACAGCATGTCTGGCTTTCAAGATGTTTTGCTTGCAGCAATAACACAAGGGCTGCAATTAATCCTTTTTTTTTAATTTGGTGACCAATCTGTACATTATTTATTGAAAAATGTTTTTAGTACATACAATGATTGAAAAAAGCATAAATATTTGCCTTAGCTCATGCTTTTTTCCAACCAACGGTTGCCAAATGCAAAGATATTGAACTTGCACTGAAAATTTTTTACAGTTAGATAATTGTATATTGTATATATAGATAATTGTAGATTTTGTGATGGTAGAAAAGTGGTTTCAACATCATGCCTTGGGTTCAAGTACTGCCTTTGCCCTTTGGTTGTACATCTGGGGTTGCATCAGGAAGGGGATACACTGTAAGGGGTATGTCAAAATTAACATATGGACACATAAATAGTAAATGGTAAATGGGCTGCATTAATATAGCACTTTTCCATCTGCATCAGATGCTCAAACCGCTTTACACATCAATGCCTCACGTTTACCCCGATGTGAGGCTGCTGCTATGCAAGGTACCCACTACACACACTGGGCCTCATGTATCAACTTGCGTACGCCGATATTTGAGTGTATATGGGGTGTACACCAAAATGGCTGCGCTACTTGGCATTTATCAATGTGGTCGTTGGCGTACGCTGCGCTGAAAATATACACCAGGTCGAGAGGTGGTGTAAATTATACACCAAAATGAACCAGCACTGGAATCCACATAAAAATGAAAATGATCAACATGATAAACAGTGCCATTATACAAATCAATGCATATGTTATATAAATAACACTTTCTTGATTATACTACATAATAATTAATACAAATCCCGCTTTTGTGGGATTGTTGGTCTATCGAGCACGATCCGTGGCCACAGCACTGACCACAAAGAAAGCGCTGCTCGCCTTTTTCTCCAGACTTCGAGCCTGGAGCCAGAGCAGCGCTGAGCTTAACTTCATGTGGTGTGATCGTTTTAGACTATAAAATTGATAATTACAACTGTAGTGTTGTCATTCCCTTTGCCCGTGCTGCAACCAGGTTTTGTCTTCTACTATCGTTTGTTAACATAAAATAAATAAAATAAATAAATACATTTTAAAAATAAAGAAATCTGAAAAATTAGGCATGTCTTATTAATTGAGCGAGCAAATATCCACGTCAAGAATTATTGACATGTGAAAAGAGAATACAGTGGTCCCTCGCCAATTTTGCATGCTTTTTTTTTTTTTTTTTTTACAGTGCATTGTGTTCTGCGTGTCTGTTTATAAGAATCTTCTTGCCCAGAAGAAAAACGAGAGCCAACAACTACACATAACTGTGTTCTTCACTCGGAAAAAGACACCTGCAGCGAGGTTTGACTCGGTGGAAAAAGGCACGGCGTCAGGACGAAGAGGCACGATCAGAGGAACTGTGAAATACTGGTCAGTCACTATTAATAATTTCTTATGTGTCCAACCTCGTAGGTTGATCGTTAAAATTAAATTTGTTAGTTCTAAAAGCCATCATAATTATTTATAGGAAAACGTTCTATTTTTATTTCTCAAACAAATGTTTGGGCCTGAAAACTGGTTGGTCTTATTTTCTACTAAGGTTTGAACTTTGAGAGTGTTTACACACGAAAGAAAAGTGAGAAAATGTTCATGCCTGATTGAGAAAAGTGTATAAAGTGTGTAGTGAGGGGTTTTACAGCCTTAAAATGTCTATAATAATTGTAAAAAATAACGCTGACTACGTCGCGGATTTCGCGTATTACGGGCTATTTTTAGATTGTAACTCCCGTGATAAATGAGGGACCACTGTAACACTTTTTTGATTATACTACAAAACGATACGACGGCCGCTTTTGACGTTCTATTGGCATGCGTCATGATTGGTGGAGTTCTTTTTCTTTGCCGTCTTCCTGGCTTCCATGTTGTAAAATGAGTGTGTGTCTGAAGCGGAGTCTGAATATTTATGGGTGTGTTTATTATAATTACGACTGTTTTCACCCGCCGCATTTATCAAGGTCACGTCGGGCGTATGCTGGAAATGGGCAGGTGCGCACTGCTTGATACATGTCACGGCAATTTTGGTGTACTTCAAATTTACACCGTAAATTTACGCCACAAGTGCGCAACTTTGATACATGAGGCCCACTGGGAGCAATTAAGGAATTAAGGACCTTGCCCAAGAGCCCTTAGTGATTTTCCGGTCAGGCTGGGATTTGAACTGAGGATCCTCTGGTTCAAAGCCCAATGCTTTAACCACTAGACTATCACCTCCCCACGCACACATGATTGATCAGCTGTGGAGTGTTAACATGATTGTAAGAGTGATGTACTCTTTGTATATTGATTGGTACAAGGTTGATGGTGTTCTTCTTCCTATTTAATCATGTTTGAATGTGTTCTGCTGAATTTGCCTACTGTGTGACCTGTTTTTCTGTGTGGTTGATAACTGAAACTGTGTGACTCATTCATGGCCAATTGAAAGAGGTTATGGTATGTTGACATTGTGTACAAGGCTATGGTAATGTCTCGGGTAGAAAACAAGATGCGCTTACTGTGGAATGTATGCCCAGCAACAACATGTGTGAGTGTGAGCTGATTGTGCATGAATGTGTGACTAACTGGAAGGAACGGCTGGGAGCTGCATCATGAGAGCGTGATCAGTCATTATTAGGTAATGAAGGATGCGATCAGCGAGAGATGGAAGACTGCACTGCGCATGGACGAGAAGTGGACCAATCAAGAAAGAATACAACATCTTAGTGTAGTTACGCAATGTCTACAACAGGAACTCAGGGATAACATAGTTGGGTTCAGGGAGAGATAGAGGGGGTTCTGCTCAGAGCGCCTGACAGCTCCCCAGACTTTGTCTGATTGCTAGGGCAAACTAAATGTGAACCCAGAGACTCTGTTACTGTTATTTACTATGGCTCATTTTCTGTAATAAATGGTGAGGTCAACTGAGAAATAGTCTGAATCCTGGTCATCCTTCTCCCATCAACAATCACACGGGGAAACTGAAAGGTATTTTCTGATTCATTGATTTACAAATACAAGTGGCACTTCCATGGTGACATTTTTACAGGACACAACAAGTGTCAGGAGAACATAATTTGTACTCCAAACAAACATGCAACTATACAAGCTGAATCTCCTGATCTCTCTTAAACATTAAAACCTGTTTACAGCCACTTAACCAGATGCTGCAAACTCGCAAATCCCTGTCCAAAATGTCTGCACTGAATGGTCTCATAGCCTAAATAGTAGGGTCATCTTGCAGGTATAGACTCCAGCCCAGTGCCCAATGACCCTTAACTGGAATAAGTGGGATTTGAAAATGGATGGATGAATGCATCTAGCAGGTGTCTTGTAGTAACTTGTTGGTTATATCATAATTTTGTTGGAACTAGCTCATTGATCATGTGACCTACTTGTGCAAATCAGGTCATTGTTGCTGTTGTCATAGTTCACCCACTGTGCAAAGCTTGGTTGGTTTTGTGCACAAGGGACTTGAATATATAATAGCAAACGTTTGGACAGATGGGCAGATAATGTTCTTCACTGTAACATCCCCTGATACTTTCTTCATAGAGGTGGGACAGACCAATTCACAGACAGTGAGAGATGCCTTTTGTAGTGTAAAGCACTTTGAGAGTCTGCATCAGATGAAAAGATGCCATTGAAATGCAATATGTTTACCGTTAATGTTCTTGAACAACCAGCGTCTACCACCTTAGGCTCACTGACATTCACTCACAGGTTAGATGTGACAACCAGATTATACAAGAAAAATAAATAAATACACATGCGCGCGCACACACACACACACCCATAGATCATAACAAGACAGCCACATAATTTACACCCTCCTCTGTCAGTTGGTGAGGAATAATAATACTACATCCTGGCTTTCCTGTCATTTATTTTAGGGGCAATCGTGAGTTGCACAATGTTGCTTCACCTACTGTGCGGGGAAAGTCTGAAAAGTAACAGATTCCTAATGCAGACTGTGTGCAGAGCATAGTCATCATCATTATCATAATAAAGTTTAAACACGTAAGAAATGTAATAAATAAATAATAAAGTAATCCCAAAGAATGAGTCATTATAACACATGAAGTTATATAAAGTTGACTAAACTCACAGCACATTTGCAGAGATGTGAGATGAGAATCTGATGAGTAATGCTGGTGCGTACTTAAAAAAAAAAATCAGTTTCAGGCTGGAGGACCTGAAGGTAATCGAAGGCTCCAAAAAGAGGTAAAAGGGCAGGCGCTCAAAAAAGGAGGCTCCATTTAGATTCTTGTTAATTCAGCTTTGGGTCAAAGTCCATCCTGTTGTGAAACATTTGACATTTCATAGATTTTGCAAGAAATGTCTTCAATTTTGCTTGACTAGTTGTTTTGATTACTAAAAGCAGTGTAGTTGACAAGGTAAGAGGAAAAGGGCTCTCTATGGCAATTTCAGTTGCACAATTAACACAAATGGATAGTAATGCACAATCAACAGAATTAGAACACAATCAGTCACAACACAACAGAATCATTCATCTTCTACCGCTTGGTCCAATTAAGGGTCGCAGGGGGCTGGATCCCATCCCAGCAGCCATAGAGCGCAAGGCAGACAAACAAACACAGACACACCCACACCTACGGACAATTTAAAGAGTCCAGTCCACCTAACCCGCATGTCTTTGGATGTGGGAGGAAACCGGAGCACCCGGAGGAAACCCACACAAACACGGGGAGAACATGCAAACTCCACACAGAAAGGCCGCGGGAATTGAACCCATGACCTTCTCGCTGTGAGGCAACAGTGCTAACTACTAAGCCACCGTGCTGCCCCACAACAGAATCAATAAACCTAATTTAACATGCTATAGCAAATAACCACATAATTTTTATAGAACCTTTTAAAACCACCCAAACTACTGAATGATTTTACATTGTCCGGGCATTTATTCCAAATACAGTATTGTTCAGAATAATAGTAGTGCTATGTGACTAAAAGATTAATCCAGGTTTTGAGTATATTTCTTATTGTTACATGGGAAACAAGGTACCAGTAGATTCAGTAGATTCTCACAAATCCAACAAGACCAAGCATTCATGATATTCACACTCTTAAGGCTATGAAATTGGGCTATTAGTAATAATAGTAGTGTGGCATTCAGTCAGTGAGTTTGTCAATTTTGTGGAACAAACAGGTGTGAATCAGTTGTCCCCTATTTAAGGATGAAGCCAGCACCTGTTGAACATGCTTTTCTCTTTGAAAGCCTGAGGAAAATGGGACGTTCAAGACATTGTTCAGAAAAACAGCGTAGTTTGATTAAAACGTTGATTGGAGAGGGGAAAACTTATACGCAGGTGCAAAAAATTATAGGCTGTTCATCTACCATGATCTCCAATGGTTTAAAATGGACAAAAAAACAGAGACGCATAGAAGAAAATGGAAAACAACCATCGAAATGGATAGAAGAATAACCAGAATGGCAAAGGCTCACCCACTGATCAGCTCCAGGATGATCAAAGACAGTCTGGAGTTACCTGTAAGTGCTGTGACAGTTAGAAGACGCCTGTGTGAAGCTAATTTATTTCCAAGAATCCCCCACAAAGTCCCTCTGTTAAATTAAAGACATGTGCAGAAGAGGTTACAATTTGCTTACAATTTGCTTACTGAACACTACTGTATTTACACCTTTGACAGAAATACAATGACTATTTGCGGTAGTTCAAATCTTTGATTTCTGAAATAATAATGTTCCTTGTAAATTGTAACTGGAGTCCCTCATTCCAAACAGGTCCTGGACATGTTGTGGCAGAAGTCTGTTTTTCACTTTGAACATAATTTGTATTATGATGTAATCAATCAAGTCCAAAAATTTCAAAATATGCAAACGGACAAACAAAGGATTATTTGGCTCACCATAAGGTTTCTTATTAATAATTCTTATAGCTTTCTTTTGAAGTCAAAATATGGGATGTGTGTTAGATTTGTAGGTGGTTCTCCAAACTTCAATAGTTTCAGGAACCAGCAGCTAGGAAAGCTTCAGTCAACCCTTCCTAGCTGCTGGTTTCCACACCCCTACCCAACACCCCATCGATTCGAGTATAGATCACAGTAAGAGCCGGCACACGTATCTGATGAATGCCAGAGATGCCTGGGAAGAAGCCACAGATTCTCAACCTGCTCTGCATGATATTCAGCGCACGGATGTGTAGACCAGCTGTAACAGCTACAACTGTGTTGAGATATGAGAAATCTATCTATGGTGAGTTGCCATTGTGTCGCTGAGATGTCAGGGATTGTCTGAAAATGAAGAAATTTAAGACAAATACATGCCGTAACTTACCTCTGTGACTCCAACATAAAGAGTTTAATTTTTGTCCAGCCTGGGTGAATGTGGTTAATGAGCTTATGAAACAGGGTAAGAATGCTTATCTGACAGAGCAGATTGTTGGGCTGGCATGAGCCACTGTATAAACCTTGTTAGTGTTATACCCTCTTCACAGTTATTCTCCCTTGATGCTAGTCTTCATTTGCAGGAGGCCAATGACGATTCATTCCCTCAGGGAACACAAAAGGAAACAATTCAGCAGTGTTGGAGAGACTTTTTTCCAGAAAAAAATTCGGTGTTAGCAGGACATCGTTGGGGTTTATAGAGAACATAGGTCAGGGATAGAAACGACCTGTGCCTGTGGTGGCTACTAGCTGATAAATAACCTCAGCCAACTGCCTGCGGTCTTTGCAGTGTCAAGCTCAAATCCCTGAGGAGCTCTGCTCCAGTCGTCTCCATGCAGTGTACATATTGAATACAAGGCTGATTGGATTGCTATTGCTCACCCACTGAGTGCAACTGTCATCAAAGTATCCAAACAGTCCAAATGGCTCAGAGTGTTTTTAGTGCAGTTTGAACGATCCACACAGAATGAAAGCCGTTGCTCCCATTTTATTCCTGCTGAAGGAATCATAAATTGGCAACAGCATTTACGTGTTTAGAGCATGTTCTTGTGGTTGTTATACAGAGGTAAATAACTTGTGTTCTGATAAGAAAGCTGTTCATATCAACAATTAGAATACACTTAACAAATTTGAAGAAAAAAATATTATTTTCAAAATCTTTGCAGTAAATACACCAGTCAACACAATTTAGCTTTGTACCTTATTTCACCAAACTATTCGCATCCCAGCAAATGTGTCATTGCTATCCACCTGACTCAGATATCAGTTTTATGCCTATGACCTATGAGTTCCAAATCACCATATACCATGATGCTGAGACTCTGATTCACACATTTGTCTCTTCTAGATTGGATTATTGTAATGCTTTATTTTCTGGTCTGCCGCAGTCTAGCATTCGAGGACTTCAGTTGGTGCAGAATGCTGCTGCCAGAATTTTAACACAAAGTAGAAGGTTTGACCACATTACTCCCATTCTGACATCCCTTCATTGGCTACCGGTTTCTGCCAGATTGGATTTTAAAGTTTTATTGTTGGTTTATAAAATTGTTCATGGACTGGCGCCTTCCTACTTGGCGGACTTGGTTAAGCCCTACGTACCTGCAAGGCCTTTGCGTTCGCAGGGCACAGGGCTTCTGTGTGTTCCGAGGATGAACAAAAAGTCTGTGGGGTATAGAGCCTTTTCCTACCATGGTCCGGCTCTTTGGAATGATCTACCTGCTGTTATTCGGCAGTCTGACACGGTGGAGATTTTTAAATCAAGACTGAAGACCCACTTTTTTAGACTGTCTTATCATTAATTTTTTAATCTGTTTGTGTTTGCTTTGTAATTTCTTTTTATTCTACTGTGTTTTATCTTTTAACTGTGCTTTTCTTGCTTTTAATTTTGAATTTAGATTAATTTGTGTTGTTGTGAATTATGTGAAGCGCCTTGGTGCGACTTTGTCGTGATTTGGCGCTATATAAATTAATAAATTATAAATTATACTTTGCACAATAACGTGTTGATGCACCTTTGACAGCAATTACAGACTCAAATCTTCTTGAATTTGATGCCACAACCTTGGTCCACTTTTTTGTTGGGCTGTTTTGTCCTTTCCTCTTTGCAGCACCGCTCAAGATCCATCATGTTGGATGGGATCATTGGTGCACAGACATTTTCAGATCTCTCCAGAGATGTTCAATCGGATTCAGGTCTGGGTTCTGGCTGGGACACTCAAGGACATTCACAGAGTTGTCCAGTCCTTTGATATCTTGGCTGTGTGCTTAGGGTCATTGTCCTGCTGAAAGATGAACTATCATCCCAGTTTAAGGTCAAGAGTGCTCTGGAGCAGGTTTTCATCCAGTATGTCTCTGTACATTGCTGTATTCATCTTTCCCTCAATCCTGACTAGTCTCCCAGTTCCTGCTGCTGAAAAACATCCCCACAGGATGATGCTGCCATCAATCAATCAATCAATCAATCAATTTTTTTATATAGCGCCAAATCACAACAAACAGTTGCCCCAAGGCGCTTTATATTGTAAGGCAAGGCCATACAATAATTATGTAAAACCCCAACGGTCAAAACGACCCCCTGTGAGCAAGCACTTGGCTACAGTGGGAAGGAAAAACTCCCTTTTAACAGGAAGAAACCTCCAGCAGAACCAGGCTCAGGGAGGGGCAGTCTTCTGCTGGGACTGGTTGGGGCTGAGGGAGAGAACCAGGAAAAAGACATGCTGTGGAGGGGAGCAGAGATCGATCACTAATGATTAAATGCAGAGTGGTGCATACAGAGCAAAAAGAGAAAGAAACAGTGCATCATGGGAACCCCCCAGCAGTCTACGTCTATAGCAGCATAACTAAGGGATGGTTCAGGGTCACCTGATCCAGCCCTAACTATAAGCTTTAGCAAAAAGGAAAGTTTTAAGCCTAATCTTAAAAGTAGAGAGGGTGTCTGTCTCCCTGATCTGAATTGGGAGCTGGTTCCACAGGAGAGGAGCCTGAAAGCTGAAGGCTCTGCCTCCCATTCTACTCTTACAAACCCTAGGAACTACAAGTAAGCCTGCAGTCTGAGAGCGAAGCGCTCTATTGGGGTGATATGGTACTACGAGGTCCCTAAGATAAGATGGGACCTGATTATTCAAAACCTTATAAGTAAGAAGAAGAATTTAAATTCTATTCTAGAATTAACAGGAAGCCAATGAAGAGAGGCCAATATGGGTGAGATATGCTCTCTCCTTCTAGTCCCCGTCAGTACTCTAGCTGCAGCATTTTGAATTAACTGAAGGCTTTTTAGGGAACTTTTAGGACAACCTGATAATAATGAATTACAATAGTCCAGCCTAGAGGAAATAAATGCATGAATTAGTTTTTTCAGCATCACTCTGAGACAAGACCTTTCTGATTTTAAAGATATTGTGTAAATGCAAAAAAGCAGTCCTACATATTTGTTTAATATGCGCTTTGAATGACATATCCTGATCAAAAATGACTCCAAGATTTCTCACAGTATTACTAGAGGTCAGGGTAATGCCATCCAGAGTAAGGATCTGGTTAGACACCATGTTTCTAAGATTTGTGGGGCCAAGTACAATAACTTCAGTTTTATCTGAGTTTAAAAGCAGGAAATTAGAGGTCATCCATGTCTTTATGTCTGTAAGACAATCCTGCAGTTTAGCTAATTGGTGTGTGTCCTCTGGCTTCATGGATAGATAAAGCTGGGTATCATCTGCGTAACAATGAAAATTTAAGCAATACCGTCTAATAATACTGCCTAAGGGAAGCATGTATAAAGTGAATAAAATTGGTCCTAGCACAGAACCTTGTGGAACTCCATAATTAACTTTAGTCTGTGAAGAAGATTCCCCATTTACATGAACAAATTGTAATCTATTAGACAAATATGATTCAAACCACCGCAGCGCAGTGCCTTTAATACCTATGGCATGCTCTAATCTCTGTAATAAAATTTTATGGTCAACAGTATCAAAAGCAGCACTGAGGTCTAACAGAACAAGCACAGAGATGAGTCCACTGTCCGAGGCCATAAGAAGATCATTTGTAACCTTCACTAATGCTGTTTCTGTACTATGATGAATTCTAAAACCTGACTGAAACTCTTCAAATAGACCATTCCTCTGCAGATGATCAGTTAGCTGTTTTACAACTACCCTTTCAAGAATTTTTGAGAGAAAAGGAAGGTTGGAGATTGGCCTATAATTAGCTAAGATAGCTGGGTCAAGTGATGGCTTTTTAAGTAATGGTTTAATTACTGCCACCTTAAAAGCCTGTGGTACATAGCCAACTAACAAAGATAGATTGATCATATTTAAGATCGAAGCATGAAATAATGGTAGGGCTTCCTTGAGCAGCCTGGTAGGAATGGGGTCTAATAAACATGTTGATGGTTTGGATGAAGTAACTAAGGAAAATAACTCAGACAGAACAATCAGAGAGAAAGAGTCTAACCAAATACCGGCATCACTGAAAGCAGCCAAAGATAACGATACGTCTTTGGGATGGTTATGAGTAATTTTTTCTCTAATAGTTAAAATTTTGTTAGCAAAGAAAGTCATGAAGTCATTACTAGTTAAAGTTAATGGAATACTCAGCTCAATAGAGCTCTGACTCTTTGTCAGCCTGGCTACAGTGCTGAAAAGAAACCTGGGGTTGTTCTTATTTTCTTCAATTAGTGATGAGTAGAAAGATGTCCTAGCTTTACGGAGGGCTTTTTTTATAGAGCAACAGACTCTTTTTCCAGGCTAAGTGAAGATCTTCTAAATTAGTGAGACGCCATTTCCTCTCCAACATACGGGTTATCTGCTTTAAGCTACGAGTTTGTGAGTTATACCATGGAGTCAGACACTTCTGATTTAAAGCTCTCTTTTTCAGAGGAGCTACAGCATCCAAAGTTGTCTTCAATGAGGATGTAAAACTATTGACGAGATACTCTATCTCCCTTACAGAATTTAGGTAGCTACTCTGCACTGTGTTGGTATATGGCATTAGAGAACATAAAGAAGGAATCATATCCTTAAACCTAGTTACAGCGCTTTCTGAAAGACTTCTAGTGTAATGAAACTTATTCCCCACTGCTGGGTAGTCCATCAGAGTAAATGTAAATGTTATTAAGAAATGATCAGACAGAAGGGAGTTTTCAGGGAATACTGTTAAGTCTTCTATTTCCATACCATAAGTCAGAACAAGATCTAAGATATGATTAAAGTGGTGGGTGGACTCATTTACTTTTTGAGCAAAGCCAATAGAGTCTAATAATAGATTAAATGCAGTGTTGACGCTGTCATTCTCAGCATCTGTGTGGATGTTAAAATCGCCCACTATAATTATCTTATCTGAGCTAAGCACTAAGTCAGACAAAAGGTCTGAAAATTCACAGAGAAACTCACAGTAACGACCAGGTGGACGATAGATAATAACAAATAAAACTGGTTTTTGGGACTTCCAATTTGGATGGACAAGACTAAGAGACAAGCTTTCAAATGAATTAAAGCTCTGTCTGGGTTTTTGATTAATTAATAAGCTGGAATGGAAGATTGCTGCTAATCCTCCGCCCCGGCCCATGCTACGAGCATTCTGACAGTTAGTGTGACTTGGGGGTGTTGACTCATTTAAACTAACATATTCATCCTGCTGTAACCAGGTTTCTGTTAGGCAGAATAAATCAATATGTTGATCAATTATTATATCATTTACTAACAGGGACTTAGAAGAGAGAGACCTAATGTTTAATAGACCACATTTAACTGTTTTAGTCTGTGGTGCAGTTGAAGGTGCTATATTATTTTTTTTTTTGAATTTTTATGCTTAAATAGATTTTTGCTGGTTATTGGTAGTCTGGGAGCAGGCACCGTCTCTACAGGGATGGGGTAATGAGGGGATGGCAGGGGGAGAGAAGCTGCAGAGAGGTGTGTAAGACTACAACTCTGCTTCCTGGTCCCAACCCTGGATAGTCACGGTTTGGAGGATTTAAGAAAATTGGCCAGATTTCTAGAAATGAGAGCTGCTCCATCCAAAGTGGGATGGATGCCGTCTCTCCTAACAAGACCAGGTTTTCCCCAGAAGCTTTGCCAATTATCTATGAAGCTCACCTCATCACCATGCTTCACTGTAGGGATGGTATTGGCTCGGTGATGAACAGTGCCTAGTTTCCTCCAAAAAGGACGCCTGACATTCCCACCATAGATGTCAATCGTTGTCTCATCAGACCTGAGAATTTTGTTTCTCATGGTCCTTCAGGTGCCTTTTGGCAAACTCCAGGTGGGCTGCTATGTGCCTTTCACTAAGGAGTGGCTTCCATATGACCAGTCTGCCAAACAGGCCTGATTGGTGGATTGCTGCAGAGGTGGTTGACCTTCGGGAAGATTCTCTTCACAGAGGAATCCTGGTGAGTGACCATTGGTTTCTTGATTACCTCCCTGACTAAGGCCCTTCTGCCCTGATTGCCCAGTTTAGATGGGCAGGCAGGTCTAGTAAGAGTCCTGGTGGATCTGAACTTCTTCCATTTAAGGATGATGGAGGCCACTGTGCTCATTTGTAACTTCAAAGCAGCAGAAATGTTTCTGTACCCTTCCTCAGGTTTGTGCCTCTAGACCAGTGGTGGGCAACGAGGGCCGAGACCCTGCAGGTTTACCTTGCAACCAATCACCTCAGCAGCCCACCTGCTGAGGTGATTGGGGTTTCAACTTGGGGTTTCAACTTATTACTTATTTGCACGTTTTTTTTTTGTTTTTTTTTTCTTAATACATTTGCAAAAAATTCATGAAGAGTTTTTCACATTGTTATTATGGAGTATTCTGTGTAAAACTTTGAGGAAGAAAGAATGAATTTCATTCATTTTGGAATAAGGCTGTAACATAAAATGTGGAAAAAGCGTTTGATGACTACTTTGGTCAACATTTTGCTGTGGAGTCTGACATTGCAAACAGGGGTCCAAGCAGACCCTGTAAAAACAAACAAATAAAAAATACCCCTCCCCTTTTTTTAAATTAATTTAATATAAAATTTGTATAATTATGGAGCCAACAGCCTTTAATCAAACTGCATCAAACTAAGTGAAATTGAAGATAACTGTACCAGTGATTATTACAGAAGATCTCACCTGAATGCAAAATTTCAGAAATTTCAGAAATTCAGAAATTTCAGAAAATCTGTCAATAAATACACCCCTGGGGTTCACATGGACCTCAGGTGTCCTAATTCGAGTTAAGCTTCAGTGCTAGTGCTGTGCAAACTGTGCAACAGTCAGACACCCCTTACACAAGTGGCTTCCCAAAGCATGTGCACACTGCTCTCCTGTATATATCATCAGCAGTCTGAAAAAAAAAAGAAAGGTAAAAGGTGAGGGAGAAAATAATGATGAAAGATGTTTCTCCCTCTCACTTCTTAGCCCCCCTCCCCTGCCCAGTCACACATGCACACAAAACTTTGCATGTTGAGATAACACATATGATCAAAACCTTGACACCCAGCAGATGGTGCATAATTTGATGCAATGCTCATGGTTGTTTGGGATGCATGTTCATGATCAACAGAAAGGTTTTGCAGATTGTGGCATTATGTTGATCACTTGGAGTTTCTTTCTATTTCCTTCTTGATGAATGTTCATGAGTGGATACCATTGGAGGAAAACAGTTTTGAGTCTTGTCCTGAAGAAAGAAAGATGGCTACAGTACGTCTGATGGAAAAAAAACAAAAAAAAAAAAAACAAATAAACACCCAGTATGTCTCTAAAGCCCTGCAATTTTACACTACAAGCAGTTCTTCATGGTGTCTTTTCAATACAGTTGCAAGATATAAGTATGGTTGAGCCTGTTAATATATATATATATATATATATATATATATATATATACACGAGTAGGTACACTTCAACTGTGAGAGGCAGAATCTAAAAAAAAAATCCAGAAAATCACATTGTATGATTTTTAAATAATTAATTTGCATTTTATTGCATAAAATAAGTATTTGATCACCTACCAACCAGCAAGAATTCTGGCTCTCACAGACCTGTTAATTTTTCTTTAAGAAGCCCTCTTATTCTGCACTCTTTACCTGTATAAATTGCACCTGTTTGAACTTGTTAACTGTATAAAAGACACCTGTTCACACACTCAATCAATCACACTCCAACCTGTCCACCATAGCCAAGACCAAAGAGCTGTCTAAGGACAACAGGGACAAAACTGTAGACCCGCACAAGGCTGGGATGGACTACAGGACAACAGGCAAGCAGCTTGGTAGAAGACAACAACTGTCATGATTATTTATTAGAAAGTGGAAGAAACACAAGATGACTGTCAATCTCCCTCAGTCTGGGATTCCATGCAAGATCTCACTTAGCGGTGTATGGATGATTCTGAGAAAGCTCAGAACTACACAGGAGGACCTGGTCAACGACTTGAAGATTCGATACAGTCGACCATTCTATTCTTTTATCACGACTTGACCAGTGTGTTGGTATTCGTGGTACAGCACTGAAATGGTTTAAATCGTACCTAGCCAATCAAACGTTTTCTGTAATGATCAGTGACTTATCTTCCTCCGTTGCACCTTTGTTTTGCGGTGTGCCTCAAGGCTCGATTCTTGGCCCTTTATTATTTTCATTGTACATGTTGCCACTGGGATTTATTGTAGCCAGGCACAATCTTGCTTTTCACTGTTATGCAGACAATCTACAGATTTATTTGCCTGTGATCCCGAACAAAGCAGGTGCTCTTCAAGCCCTCATCAACTGTATTGCAGACATAAAGTTATGGCTAGGTCAAATTTTTCTCCATTTAAATGAGGAGAAGACAGAATGTATTTTATTTGGCGATTGCACCACTGATTTTAACCACCTGCCTGCTAAACTGAAAACCACTGTAAAAAACCTCGGGGTCACCTTTGACAGTGGCTTCAGATTTGATAAGCAGATTGATAGTGTGGTCAGGACCAGTTTTTATCAGTTGCGTCTCTTGGCAAAGGTTAAACCTTTTTTAAACCGTGCAGACCTGGAGAAAACCATTCACGCTTTTATCAGCTCGAGGATCGATTATTGCAATGCACTTTATGTTGGGATTTCCCAGTCGTCTCTCAGATGGCTTCATTTGGTTCAAAATGCAGCTGCACATTTTTTAACAAACACTTCCCGTCGCCAACATATCACTCCAGTTCTTTATTCTCTTCACTGGCTTTCTTGATTTTAAAATTTTGCTCTTTGTTTTTAAAGCTCTTAACGGTCTTGCCCCTTTTTACCTCTCTGAACTGTTGAGAATTCATAACACAACCAGGGCTTTAAGGTCTACAGACAAGCTTTTACTGGAAGTCCCAAGAACCAGGTATAAGCACTGGGGTGATCAAGCTTTTTCTGTTGCTGGGCCTAGATTCTGGAACAAACTTCCCCCTGACACGAGAACCATGACAGACTTTGATCTTTTTAAAGCTCAACTCAAAACTCGTTTGTTCAGACTGGCTTTTGATACTTATTAAGCAGTGATGGTGTATTTTTATTTTTTTTTGCACTTTATTTTTTGAATATTAACTGTTTATGTACACTGTCTTTTCCTTGTTTGATTTTAATGGAAAGCACTTTGTGCACCTTGTGTGTTGTAAAAGGGCTCTATAAAAAAAAAAAAAATTGATTGATTGATTGATTTGATTGAATGGTTATCTCATTTTCCGTGGATGTGGCGTTTACGGGGTTTTGCACCTGAATTCTCTCTCTCTCTCTCTCTCTCTCTCTCTCTCTCTCTCTCTCTCTCTCTCTCTCTCTCTCTCTCTCTCTCTCTATATATATATATATATATATATTTATATATATTTATTTATTTATATATATAAAACACACACAACTGCTGAGACAGAACAGAAAAATGCCTGTCAAATGGTGACACTGAAAATATCCTTCATCATCATTTGAACATGCCCAAGGTTTGTGCAAGATGGATCCCACGAACACTCACTGACAAAATGAAGGAGACCTGACTGGCAATCAGACCATCTCTCTTGAAACAGGCTTAATCTTCTCCCAGGTGATTCTCCCTTCAGATTGCACATGTGATGAAAACGATTGTGTTACTGTGACCAAGAGTGCAAACAAGGAAACTGGGCAAAGGAAACACCTTGCTCGTGTGATAATGAAAACTTCAAGGTGTCAACATCCACCAAGGAGATCATGGCCACTTTCTTCTGGGACGCACAAGAATATATCAAGTTGATACCTGCGGCATAGCAAGTCGTCAAACGATGATCAGCACAGACAGTCCATCAAGTCCATCAAGAAAATGTGGTGAGGTACGGGTGTGAACTGTTGGATTACCCCAGTTCACCTTGAGCAGGATCAGAGTGACTACATCACATTTTTAATCTTAAGAAGAAGTTAGTAGGATTTTAAAAAGGAATAGTTTGCACCATGTGTCATGCTTAGTTATCATGTTACGGGGTAACATATGTCACATGTCATAGAATCCAATGGACATCGACATTGTTTGACCTTTACTTTGGAGACCAAACATTCAACACAGTCAGAACTATTCCATTTGTTAATCCTATTAGTTCAACCAATAATTTGCACCACGTTTTACCACAACTGGAGCAACTTTAACATTTGAACCGTGTACAAACTGACCTTTGTCACCATTCTTGCTGTTTTTACCCCATATCTCCAGAACATTCAGTTATAGATAGTCCAAATTATACCTTTTTTGAATCATTGTCATCAGATACATAATGTGGTATCACTTTCAACATGATTGGAACATTTTTTTAATTTTGACCCTGTGCAGTTCTTCAATTGACCCCTACTTGGCCCCCTATTGAAAATTCAAATGGCTAAAGTTATTTTTCTTCAGTATGTACCAAAAGGTATACACAGTCAAATGTTGGTGCTTGTAACTGGATTTGAACGATTCTTACAGCTATCTGCTGTACTAGTGGTACTTTCCAAGAGTTCGGCAATGCGTCAGTGAACAGGGAATTAAGGAGATTACGTCAACTGAAGTCCTAGATGCTTCACCCATAGTCTTCATTCTGTCATGTGCTTCTGTTTCATGTGATTGTGTAATACCAATAAAATGTTAAATAAATAAATATAAATATAAATAAAAATAATAATAATTTTGTTTAAATTTTTGTATTCAATTCAGGTTTGTTGTACTTTGATGCACCAGCGTGTTTCCCTGTGTGTGCAAGTGTTGCTGAACTTGTCATGTGAGACTTTCTTTCTTTCTGCCTGCTGCTTCTAGTTGCTTGGCATCAGTTCAGTGAATCCACTACTGATCCACAGTGAAATCTGGCACCACATGCCCTACCAAATACTAAATAGAGAAATATGCATAAAACCCTGTTGTTCCCAAGCACTCTCACACCCTGCTTCACTTCTGAGAGAGTGTCATGGCTGCAGCCCAAGTATTTTGCATTTTGTTGTTGTTTCTCTTTTGACTGTCCCCAGTTGTTCAGGATCACCACAGCAGTTTACCATAAAGACCCAGAAGAAAAGAAAAATTTTAATCTATAGTGATATTGTATAGAATTTTCAAAGTCTTTGACCAAGATTCCTGTCATGATGGTGTAGGCGTGCACAGATCTCAGATCTAACTGACAGAGGAGGACAGATGCAGAGCCTATCCCTGGCGTCAGACAGATAGAGACTGACTGCTGGCAGTGGGGTGAAGGAGGTAGCATCCAGGTCAGTGACTGCAAGCAGTGGAGAGATGAGTTAGAACTGACATGTTTCACCTCATGAGGTAAATCTGAATGAAAGCTTTGAAATCTGAGTCTTCCTGGCAGAACTTACGCTGTAGTACATATCCAGTATGGATCTGCAATGAGATTTGGCACAAGTTTTACACCAGATGCCCTACCTGAGGCAACCCAGGTTGTACATGGAGAAACATGTGCACAGCTCCTGAAGTACACAAGTAGTCTCCCTTGCCGAGTACGCACTTGGATGTACTTTGCTTTACTTCTGAGAGAGCGGCATGGCTGCGGTCAGACTATTGTACTCTTTGATTACCACAAATACATACAGAGTGCTGGACTTTAGACCTGATTTTGTTTATTGTATTTATTTATTTATTTTTTTGTGGTGTAAAGTGCAAATGCTTTCTGGTGAAGAACAATGTCAACACACCAGCTCAGTGCTGGACCACGTCATTTTTAGATAAATGTGTACAAATATAAGTGAATTCAGCTTGCTGTTGACACTGGACATGAAGACCATTCAGCATTAGGATGGAAACTAGCAATAACACTTCTGATGCACTGTGCACTCATTTGCACCTCGTGGAAGATCAGAGTCCATGTGATTAAGTTGGACGTGTTTCCTGAATTGTGAAAGATGCTGATTTTGTAAAAAAACAACAACAAAAAAAAACTAAACAAACAAACAAACAAAAAAACAAACAAACGAAAAATATTAAACAATAAATGACACCCGGTAAAGGGAATTTTCCATGTTTTTCCCTTCCACCAGGCTTCAAACTACAGTAAATGTACTTTGACTTTAATATGCTGAAGCATAAACTTAGAGTGATGCCATGACTGCACCAACTCCCTTCCACCTTCTGCAGGCCTTTGAAAGCTGATAGCTTTGAAATTGGGGTAAAATCTCAGTGATAATGAGGTAAATATTGAACGGTTCAATGCTTGGATTCTGCTGCATGAGATGTTTGCAGTAATTTCATGGCCATTGTTTGCCCACATTAGACCGCAAATGACCCCGTCATGGGTCATCACTGTATTTGAGGGGAAGCAAGCATAATGATATGCAAACTTCATCTGTCCACAGACAGAGATTCTCATTTTTCAGTTAACTAATAGTTGTCCTTGATGATATTGCATTCCACCTTCTCTTCTCTTCCTCCAAACTCAAACTCTACAGTATCGTCATTATAAAGAAATGAAAAATTAGATTAAAATTCCTGACTATATTACCTTAACAAATTGTGGATATTGCTCAGCCATTCGCTGCAGGCTACGTTTGAGATAATACAGTGGCTGAGGTAGGAGATCAGAATATTAATAGAATGAAGGCGCTTTGAATTTATCCTTATAGGTCCACATACTGAAACTGTGAATATGATGAAAACAGTGCATGCATGCATATTTTGAGTGTTTTGTCTTTTCCTCATTATATATCTGAATAAATACTGCATTAGTTGTTTTAATGTCATCTTTGCAAGGAAAGTCATCTTCTCATATGGAAAGACGTAATATCATAATTTTCTTCGAGACCATATGTCCCTTCCACAGTGCAATTACACAGCAGGAACGATTTAAACAGCAGACAACAGACTGTACCGAGACATAATGGAATGGCTGCAGATGGACGGATGGTTAGAGCTTCTGCGGCAGTGAGAAGGACTGAACTGGTTAAATATAGAACACTCAGTTTGTGTGACAGACTGTGTGTGTTTGGCTGCGAGGCCCAGCCAGATGCTGTTTTGGGACTCGCTCTCTGGAGAATAGAAGGCTTGGCTCTCTAAGACCTCATCAGCTGCCATCAACACTGGGACACTAGAGAACAAACCAAATTACATGTGATCACAAACACTTATGGAATAAATGGAATGTTGTGATCTGAGGTGAAGCTGGAAAATGACTGACGTTCAGGGAGATTACAGGGACCTCAGCTCTCGCAAGTGGCACCACCGAAGTGAAAACAAAAGAAAATCATGAGTAGAAGGCGAGGGGGTGTGAAAATGTTGTCGGGTACTTGCTGTGCCATGAACGCTGTGATGCTGTGAAGGACGAATGCACCAAAACTCATTTTGTGCAAGGGAATTCAATTTGAGGTTAATTTATACTTCCAATTATTGGGGTGTCACACTGCTCAGGCTCTGTGGGAACCTTATGGCTGGGTGCTCAAAATTAGATCCTGGAAATATGTCAGATCTCAAATCCAGGAGGAACAATGTGGATTTCATCCAGTCTATGCATCACTAGACCAATTTTTTATATTCTTTTTTTTTTTTTTATCTTGCGAGCATGGTGAAGTGCCATGTGCAATGCCACAGATATTCTGTTTATTTTCATGGACACAATCTCAGCATGTACCTGAGTGTTCATGCTATTGTAGCTGTTTTTTGCAGATGTTCTTTAAAAATTTGACATGAACTGTTGGAATCTAGACCTTCACTCGTCTGAAAGGCTCATTTACACTCCACTCATGCAGGTAAATCAAAACTGTGGAACCATACCTGCCCACATAATTCAATATATCCTTTGTTTTAGTACATAAGTTATCCAGTGCATCCACTAGAGGGCAGTGCAGAAGGCTCAAATGTTTCACATCGTAAATCATAGTGGTGGTCAAAGAAGTCACACATGAAAAAAAAACTGTACTGTCTGGTGGAAGAGGGGTTGTGTGTGTGTGTGTGTGTGAGAGAGAGAGAGAGAGAGAGAGAGAGAGAGAGAGAGAGAGAGAGAGAGAGAGAGAGAGAGAGAGAGAGAGAGAGAGAGAGAGAGAGAGTAATGCCTTAGTTACTGTTGCTAGGCAACAGGCAGTCAAAAGCAGACAAACATATAAGGATTCATTCATCTATTTTCTATACCCACTTATTCCAATTAAGGCTCACCGAGGAGATGGAGCCTATCCCAGCAGTCACATTGCGCGAGGTGGGGTACAGCCCAGACAGGACACCAGTTTATCGCAGGACCACATATAGACAGACAAACACATTCACACTCACGCGCACACCTACTGTCATTTTAGTGTTTCCAGTTCACCTAACCTGCATGTCTGGATGTGGGAGGAAGCCAAACTGCAGGAGGGATCCCATGCAAACACGGGGAGAATGTGCATATTACATCATAGCTTCTGTTTCTGTAATGATATAACCATATTTTAAGCTTAGCCTAGTAGCTATAATTTAATTTTACTACTAGTCTACAGACTAAGTATACGTATACAATCTTCTCCTGTATTAATGTTTTAGTATTAATATTTAGGTTTTAGAAGCTTACACCTATTTCTTGTATATGTTGTTTATTACTCTTATTATGTAAATATCACTTATATACATGAATTCTATTTTCTTATATGTCTTATGATATGTCCGTTTTCTTGAGCCACTTGGGTGGGTAGGGAGAGTTCCCAAGGGATAAAAAAGCTTTTCATCCTACCATCCCTGGTTCTCAAGACCAGGTACCTAAGTGGCTCTACTCTGTTCTACTCTTCTATTCTACTCTTCCTTTTTTAGATATTTAGATATAACTTAGTAAACACTAGTAGAGTTCTACCTTAGAAATGGAATATATTCTAGAAGACATACCTTACTGAATTTTCATGCAAACTCCACACACAAAGGCCTAGGTTGGAAGCGATCCCACAACCTTCTTGCTGTGAGGTGCAGTGCTAACCACTAAGCCACTGTGCTCCCCTAAACTCAGAATTATAAATCATATTAAATCATATGCTGCGTGTGTGCTTTCATCCCATTCATACTTAGAACACCAGTGGATGCTTGAGAAGGAGCTGGAGTTTGTGACTGTGTAGAGTTTTGGGCGTCAATACGTAGTCTGCCACTTCGTCCCAGAATTAACTAAGTGAAAAAAAAAAATGCTGCAAGCAGGTTGCTGAACACATCATCCAGTTTTACCAAAGGTCTATGACTGGATCCGGACGTAAAAAGGAAATTATGGATGTGTGTGTGCTCACTGAAAATCTCCCCGTGGAGCCCTCAGCTCAGAGGCGTATCTCTCCGTGTGACATTATTTTGGACGTGTGAACGCTTGCACCTTCACAGACAGCACGCCCATAAATCAAGTTTAAAGGGGCAGCTCCAGGAAATGTCAAAATAATTGTTTTTAATGCGGCGAGCTGGTGCATTTGGGGTCCTAGCGGAGGTGCAGGCTCTGATGTGAATCCTTCAAGTTTCCTTTGGCTTGTACATTAATGTTGAAAGTGTTGAAAATCCTGTTGGCTTCATTGGTAGTGCTAATCCCCATCCCCCAAAAAGGAATTCAAGCATGCATTACAATTCAGGATTCAAGATTCCCTTTTGAGAAATGAAGAAAAAAAAATATTGTAGATGCAGTGCTGCCAAATAAATTGATCAGCATAAAATTTTTACATAATGTAACAACACCAGAAAAAGGCTGCGCCGCTGTTTTTTGAATGTTAATGGATCCGGCTCTGCAGCACAACTAGCAGATGTTTTGACATCCTTCCAGCTCTTTTCCGAGCTTTAATATTCTCACAAGGGCTCCTGGTTTTATTTTTAACTGGCATGCAGAAATTAATTACTTGAGAGGGAGCAACAAATGAAGCTCCTCTGTAAAAATAATGGAATCACAGCATAGCGCTCCACCACCACAGCCCGATCACGATCATACACATACACTTGCTCATAAATCTTTCTCCCACAGAGACCAGCTGCTGCTAATTGCAGTCATGCAACTTGTAAGCACGTTAGCGTGGTCAGTATGTAGCAAAGTCAAAGACATTAGTGCCAGAGTTATATTCAAAATAAGCAATAACTTCAAAGTGGTATTGAAAAGAAAAATGTACCGTTCCATTTCTTGCCTTCAAGAACTGTATTTATTTTCTTCCTGTGTATTCTATGGCATGGTGGCCAAGAGGTTAGTGTGCTTGTTTACAGAGTAGAAGGTTCCCAGTTCAAGACCATCCCTGCCCATTGTCTATGTAATGTGGCGTTGTGTCAGAAACAGTAAATCAAATCAAATCAAATCAGTTTTATTTATATAGCGCCAAATCACAACAACAGTTGCCCCAAGGTGCTTTATATTGTAAGGCAAAAGACATAAAATAATTACAGAAAAACCCCAACGGTCAAAACGACCCCCTGTGAGCAAGCACTTGGCGACAGTAGGAAGGAAAAACTCCCTTTTAACAGGAAGAAACCTCCAGCAGAACCAGGCTCAGGGAGGGGCAGTCTTCTGTTGGGACAGTTTGGGGCTGAGGGGGGAGAATCAGGAAAAAGACATGCTGTGGAAGAGAGCAGAGATCAATCACTAATGATTAAATACAGAGTGGTGCATACAGAGCAAAAAGAGAAAGAAACCCCCAGCAGTCTAAGTCTATAGCAGCATAACTAAGGGATGGTTCAGGTTCACCTGATCCAGCCCTAACTATAAGCTTTAGCAAAAAGGAAAGTTTTAAGCCTAATCTTAAAAGTAGAGAGGGTGTCTGTCTCCGTGATCTGAATTGGGAGCTGGTTCCACAGGAGAGGAGCCTGAAATAAAATAAGCAATAAATAAAATTGATTTGATTTGATTTGAAAGCTGAAGGCTCTGCCTCCCATTCTACTCTTAAAAACCCTAGGAACTACAAGTAAGCCTGCAGTCTGACGGCGAAGCGCTCTATTGGGGTGATATGGTACTAAGAGGTCCCTAAGATAAGATGGGACCTGATTATTCAAAACCTTATAAGTAAGAAGAAGAATTTTAAATTCTATTTTAGAATTAACAGGAAGCCAATGAAGAGAGGCCAATATGGGTGAAATATGCTCTCTCCTTCTAGTCCCCATCAATACTCTAGCTGCAGCATTTTGAATTAACTGAAGGCTTTTCAGGGAACTTTCAGGGAATCAACATGAAGAACTGTGCTAGATCTACTGCAGAGACCCCGAGTGAAAAAAGCGAGAAGCCAAAGGGACTTAATATATCCTATATTGGTCATGAGGCCCATTGGTGCTCCGATGTATCATCGGATTTTGTAGTATGAAGCAGATGAAGTACCAGTCCAACACAGGTTACTTAGGGAGGTGGTGGCCAAATGGTTTCCATATTGGACTGTGATGATGGCAATATGGGTTTTTCTATCATTTGCAGTCAAGTAAACCAGTGGCACCTTCACTGTCTCCAGCAGTGGGGTGCTGGGGAAGTAGAGAGAGACACGTGGGCCCTTTTCGAAATGAGGTTTGTGCTTTCATCGGCTACCCACATTAATTAAATAAAAAGACCTTTTCTTTTGCTGTCTCAGCCAAAGCCAATACCCATTTACAGCTGGATAGACTGAATCAAGTCTAGGAGCCGACACTCCCTCACAACAGAGGTGATACTTCTCATTTGAGTCTACATAAGTAACTACTTATTTGATACTAAGTCATTCCACCAGTACCCAGGGATCCTCCAAGGAGACCTGGAACCTGTGCCTTGCACTTTTCTGTGGCTTTACCTCTTGGTCATGAGCACTTGGGCTTCTGGTTCACATTGAGGCTCATTTCCTTGTTTATTGAGTCATGCACTGTTTAACCATCCAAAGCATGGGAGAAACAATGCCTCACTCGATGTTTCCTCACATTTGATTTCTTGTTGCTGACCTATGCTGCCTCCTTGTTTCCTTAGCCTAGCCTGCCAATCACTGGATTGTTTGCCCTGTATGATTGATGACTATGTGCTGACCCTGTTCACTTAGGTAACCTGCTTGCTGTTTCCCACACAGAATGTCTTCCACAAATGCATCAACATTCAGCTTGTTTGCAGACACTTTTGTTGCAGAAACTGCTCTCACTGAGTGTACTGAACTCTGCTCATGCAGCCGCTGCTAATAAAGGCAGTTTTACTCCGACGACAGTGTGGTTTTCTGCTCAGGGGTCTCCAGTCATGTTACAGCCATTACAATTCCTGGATTCTGTATTTTGGATTTGGTGTGTGACCCAGGATTACACACCAATACCTATTTACAGCTGGGTAGACTGAAACAATGTAGATGAAGTGTCTTTTACAAGGTTAGGTAGCATGAATTTGAACTGAACCATGGTCTTGGTAGACAGCAGATAGTTCAGTGGATAAAGATTTGATCTGTTAATATGTAGACTTGGGTCTGAAGCCACCTCATGATACCTGGTTCTTTGGACAAGACACAACTTCTCCTTTCCAGCAGTAAATGGGCACCAGACTTGGTTGCTCATTTTGCACTTAGAAAATATGTGGCCATCTGAACTACTCATACGAAAACAGTCAGCAGACAATCACTGTCGAACTGGATGTGAAATTGGTCTAAGGGTCCCCTCGACTGTAGCTTTAAAAACAGCAACACACGTGGTCTGCATGTGTATCACACATGGGCGCGTGTGCCGTGCTGCCCCCCCCCCACTCCCCCAACACATGTGGCATGGTGGGGGAGCGCACTGGGGCTGGACAGAGCACACACAGCACAGTGAGGTGCCTGTCAGCTGCTGACACAGACTCACTGACAGATCACATCACACAGACACAGTGACACGTTGGTGTGTGCACTAGGCGGACTGGGGTTGTCCGCCGACAAGAGCAGCTGTGGAGATCTCTGGTTCTGGACGTCCCAGCTGGGACGGTTGAATGGACATGTACTAACAACTGTCCACTGTGACACGAGTGTGTCTGCTTGCTGTCCTCACATCGAAATACGTCCTTTGAGCAGTGCGCCACAGGACCATGTGACAAACCAACAGTGCGACAAATACGCCACTTTCAGTCATGTATCAACAGAAATACACCATAACAAATGGCATTTGGTCAGTTATCATGGCATTTTTTTCCTGTTTTTTAAAAACAATTTGTTATGTTCTTGTTGATTTCAGGCATTTTTCCCACACCGTTTACAGGACAGCATTGGTAGCGCAGTGGTAAAATTTCCGTCTGCTCATCAGAACTTACAGGTTTGAATCCCGTAAGTGGCATTTATTTTTTATTTAACCAGGGTTTATTTAACTGTGAGGTTCTGTATTACGTCCTCTTTTATGTATTATTTATATCAAGCCAGTGATTTTCACTAATTATACAGCTGGTTTTTATTAAATTTTTCTCCCTATCAGCGGCGCGATGTGGTGCACCACGGCTCAGCTACTTGCACAGTGTTCCTGCTCGCACGACCCTGTCGCGTACACAATACTGTCACAGCGGGATTGTGCACGCCTGCCCGTCGGATCAATGTTTTCGTGGTTCGCTCATATGAGCTGTTCCGCAGTGATTCACCCTGATTTGTACTTATTTGTACTTTTAGCTTAGACTGCTTTTCTCAGGTACAAAGACAGATATTGCCCCCTCAGTTTTTACTCAAGATTCTCTGGTTAAGATATGCTTCCGTCGGCACCAGCATTTCCACCTCATACTCTGCATAAACACATTTAAAGGAGTTTGATCTGTGTTCCATTATTAAGGAATGCATTATGAATTCATCCTTTACCACTTACAGGCACTCAGTCACCCTTGACATAAAAATCTTCTAAGACACATTCCATTCGCTGAAGGATTGTTCAGTAAATTAACCAAATCCCCCACTGCAAAAGTGTCAGGTAATGATTTCCCTAATTACACTTTAATTCAATTTTGAACCATATTGACACCCTTCAGTGCATCTGTGACTCTGAGGCTGTCTCTCGGCATTACTCTCTCCTCCCTAAAGAGGATGGAAACAGCTCAGCACTGATGCCTTCCCTTCATGGTCGGTTTGTGGCTGCTGCCGACTGAAAGCCGCTGTCAGGGCTTCCATTTTGACGATGGTTCTCATAATGCTATACAACTTCTGGTGAGACAGCCTCACAAAAAGGTCTTGCAAAATGTAATGCAGACATAAATGAAGCACCAGTTGATAGCTAATCTGTCAGAGAAACATCCCAAGTAATTTTTCAGCACAATACCACCTCCGCAAGATTGTTATAGCCCTGACAATGTTATGTGGGCCGCTGAAGAGGAGGTACTGCTGGCCCACCACCACCAGAGGGCGCCCTGCTTGGAGTGCGGGCTCCAAGCACGAGAGGGTGCCAGACCCAGAAGAAGTGACAGCTGTCACTCATCCTCAGCACCAGCTGTCACTCGTTCATCATCATCACCATAAAGGCCGGACTGCAACTCCACCTCCTCGCCGAGAAAACGACTACCGAAGAGGTAACTTTCTCTGCTGACTCAAATCGTTGAGTGATAATCTGAACTTCTTTTGCAGCCGTTATCCTGTGGTGTTCTGCCTTATCTGTGGGATTGGCGTTTGGTGTGACAGCGACGGCTTCGCCTCACACCCCAAACCAGATAAGTGGATTAAACAGGAGCTGCACGAGTGTGTGATTGGAGGCGGAGGTGCTCCCTCCTAACTGTGTGCGGACTGTGGATTACTGAGTGTGCGGACTCACACTCATTCATCTTGTCTTTGCTTTCTGCCAGCAGTACCAGGGTCGACAGCCGAAGACAGAGGCCACCTGGGGACTCCGGACTTGGCGGCTCCGGTGTTCTTCAGACCGTTGGTGGTGGAAGCCGTGTGGGACGCGGCTTCTCTCTCGTCGGGGGTCTTCTATCTTCGAGCCTGCCCACACGTCACCTGGTGTTAATTGACTTTACAAATATTGTGTATTTAGTTGTGTGTTGTCACAACATTAAATTGTTACTTTTTGGCTTATTCATTGTCCGTTCATTTGCGCCCCCTGTTGTGGGTCCGTGCTACGACACCTTCCCAACAGGATTTCTCAGCCGGATCAGGGGCGACGGAGTTGGAGGAGATGGTGAACCCCAAGAAGGACAAAGAAGTGCGGTGGAACTCGCACTTCTCGCCCTTCACAAACAGCCGGTTCTCCAACAACCGCTGTAGGACCTGACGTACATGCTGGACATGGGTCTCAGGGTCCGGGGAAAAGATGAGTATATCGTCCAGATATACGAAGACGAACCGATGCAGGAAGTCCCGCAAGACGTCATTTACCAAAGCTTGGAACGTCGCGGGGGCGTTAGTGAGGCCGAACGGCATAACCAGGTACTCAAAGTGACCTAACGGGGTGTTAAATGCCGTCTTCCATTCGTCTCCCTTCCGGATCCGAACCAGGTGGTACGCGTTTCTAAGATCCAATTTTGTGAAAATTTGGGCTCCATGCAGGGGCGTGAACACTGAATCCAACAGAGGTAACGGGTATCGGTTGCGAACCGTGATCTCGTTCAGCCCTCTGTAATCAATGCATGGACAGAGTCCGCCGTCCTTTTTGCCCACAAAAAAGAAACCAGCACCCATCGGGGAGGTGGAGTTCTGGATCAGCCCGGCAGCTAAAGAGTCCCGGATGTAGGTCTCCATTGATTCGCGTTCCGGACGTGAGAGGTTGTACAACCTACTGGACGGGTACTCAGCGCCCGGGACCAAATCGATGGCACAATCGTACGGTCGGTGCGGGGGAAGAGTGAGCGCCAGATCTTTGCTGAAGACGTCAGCAAGATCATGGTACTCCTTTGGCACCGCCGATAGATTGGGGGGGACTTTAACCTCCTCATTAGCCGTCGCGCCGGGAGGAACCGAGGATCCTAAACACTCCCGGTGGCAGGTTTTGCTCCACTGCGTTACAACCCCGGACGGCCAATCTATCTGGGGATTGTGCTTCACCATCCATGGAAATCCCAAAATCACTCGGGAGGTAGACGGTGTAACATGGAACACGATCTCCTCCCTGTGATTTCCAGACACGACCAAGGTCACAGGCTGTGTCTGATGTGTGATTAACGGAAGCAGGGTGCCATCTAGTGCTCGCACCTGCAATGGTGCCGGCAGAGCCACCAGGGGGAGCCCTACTTCCTTTGCCCATCTGCTATCCAGCAGATTCCCTTCCGACCCCGTGTCTACCAGTGCTGGGGCGTGAAGGGTTAAATCCCCACAAAGGATTGTTACTGGGATTCGTGCGGATTTGCGGGGTTTCCCCGTGTGCGTGTTATGGCCCACCCTTAGCCCAGTTTCTAAGGACGGGCGTTGTAGTTTGACCGTTTGGGGGCAGTCCTTCTGCATGTGCTCACAAGATCCGCAGACAAAACACTCCCCGCAGGCCAGCCTCCTTTGTCTGATGTTTGTCTTAACTTTGGCACTGCTCGTGTCCATAGCCTCCTCAGCAGGGGGAGCTGTAGCCACACGGAGCTCTCTGGCAGTGAAGCGTGGGGACGACGTCACCTTTTCGGAACCGGAAGGGGGAGGGACGGCTCGTGCCCGGTCACGCCCCCGGCCTGCTCCCGACGATGCTCATTTAAACGGTTGTCTAAGCGTATAACGAAATCGACAAGCCCATCAAAATCCCGCGGTTCCTCCTTAGCCAGCAGGTGCTCCTTCAGGACCGGAGACAGTCCATTTACAAAGGCGGCGCGGAGCGCAACGTTATTCCAGCCGGACCTCGCTGCCGTGATGCAGAAGTCGACTGCATACTCGGCTGCGCTGCGACGCCCCTGTCTCATTGACAGCAGCACGCTCGAAGCGGTCTCGCCTCTGTTGGGTCAAACACTTGTTTAAACTCCCATATAAACCCAGCATAAGACGTTAGGAGCCGTGAATTCTGCTCCCAAAGTGCCGTAGCCCAGGCGCGTGCCTCTCCTCGAAGCAGATTAATAACATAAGCCACCCGGCTGGCGTCTGACTCGTACATGACAGGACGCTGTGAAAAGACGAGCGAACACTGCATGAGGAAGTCTGCGCACGTCTCAACACAGCCCCCGTACGGTTCCGGAGGGCTTATGTATGCTTCAGGGGCGTTGAACGACCAGTGGAACGTCTGTTACGGGCCCAGGACCAGCAAGAGGAGTGGCTGCAGCAGCCCCCCGATCGCGCGCTTCCACCCTGGAGGTGAGAGCCTCCACCCTCCGGTTAAGGAGAACATTCTGCTCGGTCACTAAATCTAGCCGAGCCGTGAAGGCGGTTAAGATCTGCTACAGCTCACTCAACATGCCTCCCGCTGACGCCTGCGCTCCTGGCTCTTCCATTGGCCGTTCAAGCTCGGGTTGATGCCCCTCGGAATCCATGACGAATGGCCGTCCTGTTATGTGGGCTGCTGAAGAGGAGGTACTGCTGGCCCACCACCACCAGAGGGCGCCCTGCTTGGAGTGCGGGCTACCGAAGAGGTAACTTTCTCTGCTGACTCAAATCGTTGAGTGATAATCTGAACTTCTTTTGCAGCCGTTATCCTGTGGTGTTCTGCCTTATCTGTGGGATTGGCGTTTGGTGTGACAGCGACGGCTTCGCCTCACACCCCAAACCAGGTAAGTGGATTAAACAGGAGCTGCACGAGTGTGTGATTGGAGGTGGAGGTGCTCCCTCCTAACTGTGTGCGGACTGTGGATTACTGAGTGTTCGGACTCACACTCATTCATCTTGTCTTTGCTTTCTGCCAGCAGTACCAGGGTCGACAGCCGAAGACAGAGGCCACCTGGGGACTCCGGACTTGGCGGCTCCGGTGTTCTTCAGACCGTTGGTGGTGGAAGCCGTGTGGGACGCGGCTTCTCTCTCGTCTGGGGTCTTCTATCTTCGAGCCTGCCCACACGTCACCTGGTGTTAATTGACTTTACAAATATTGTGTATTTAGTTGTGTGTTGTCACAACATTAAATTGTTACTTTTTGGCTTATTCATTGTCCGTTCATTTGCGCCCCCTGTTGTGGGTACGTGCTATGACACCTTCCCAACAGACAAGACTTGACAGTTTTCATCCACAAAGCTAAAGGAGATCGGTGGAGTAATAATGCAAATGGTTGTATTTTGCTGTAAGAATATGCTGATGAAGATACAACAAAAGTCTAAAATTCACACATTTTAAAGAAGTATAAAAGTCACAATGACAATTTTTTTACTCAAAGTGTTCTGCACAGCTCAATGATCTATACCCAACATGTAAATATTCTAGTATGAAGTGCTTTTAAATTGAATTCAAAGTGGTATACAGTACAACGTAAGACGGACAAACAGCAGCATGTAAACAGTCTACACATAAATCATCAGTAAATGAAACAGAAATTGAGAAACAAAACACCAGGGCAAGAAATTATACAATCAAGTCTCATGCCGAGTTAAAACAAAAGTTATAAAAACAAGTTCAGTAATTAAAAAAAAAAAAAAAAGTCTAATTTGATTTTCCTTTCATATTTTAGCATTTGCTTACATTGTGTCATGGCAATCCCTCAGTAGCGAGGAACATTGTCACTTGATCGATTCCCCGACAGGATGATGGATGTAGAGATGACTGAACAGGCCCAGTCTTGTCATCCACTGCTTCTGACAGATGCTGCACGTGGTTGCTGCGGGAAGCTTCTGCTGTCTGTTTCCTCTTTCTCCTCTTCTCCTCTGTGTTGGTTGTGTGCATTTTTTCAAAGACTTCCACTCATGTGTGGATCATTGCTCGCAAATTGGTTTGTTCTTCCCAGGTCTTCCAGTCAAAGGAACAGCTCTTTAGGTTGTGTTTCAGGAGGTCCTTGTTGTGTTTCTTCTTCCCTCCTCTGGACTGTTTTCCTTTGCTCAGCTGGGAGTAGAAGATCTGCTTAGAATGTTGGTCATCATCCATCCTAATGACGTGATTCACCCACCCAAGCTGGTTCTTTATGATGACGCACTCGATGCTCTGGAGCTTAACTTCAGCCAGGACCCTGATGTTGATGTGGTAGTCTTTCCACCTGATGCGGAGGATAGCCTCAGAGAGTGTTGGTGGAATTGCTCAAGGGTCTTCAGGTGCCGGCGGTAGGTGGCCCAGTTCTCAGATCTGTACAGCAGGGTTGGCATGATGACAGCTTTGTAGACATTTCCATCTGATGTCAAAGCCGAAGGTGGCTCCCATACTCTTAAGTCAGTGTTGGATCTTTTCATTAATGCCGGCGTTTGATGACACGTCTGCCCAGTTATGGAAAGTGGATCATATTCTCCAGGACCTGTCAATGCAGTTTTATAGAAGCTTACTTGGTTCAAATAATGTCCAATAATTAAGTCCAGATATATGGTAAATGACACAGTTATCTTGATGCATGAAAAAGTTATTACAAAAAAGTGGTCAAAACTGTAAGGAGTGTAACGCAGGTTATTTATACATCACATCTGATTTTCTCCAGATGAATGTAACTGCTGTTTTTACTTTGATTCTCTTCCTTCATACTGCATATCAACACAACTCCTGAAAGAAGACAGAAAGCAGAGGTTTTACAAGAATAATAATAATTTTGGCCACTTTATTTGTAATTTTTTTTTTATATAAAGCATCACGATAAAATAGTTATTTACCATAATTCTGGACATTATTGAACATTATTTGAAACAAGCTGGCTTCTCATCATGTAAGTGAACATTGAAATTTGAGGTGAAAAATACATTTAGCCATTTTTTTAAATTACCCTTTAAAGATTGCATTTGAAAGCAGACAGTGAAGGAGCCATCCTAACATGCAGGGGTAAACATTTAGGAGCTCAGACAGAGAAGGCACAGCAGCTCCTGTCTGTTTTAACTTGGACTGTTGGGCAGAAAGCAGATACAGATCAGCAGACCCAGGTGACCTTGCTAGAGTGTATGGAGTAATGAGGTCATTAAGGTAGGTACAGGGAAGTTCTTTTCATTTCTTCTGAATTTCTTAATGGATCGTATGGCGAGAGTGCACAGTAACAAAACGATAAGCCCAATGACAGAGACCTTGTTAAATCAGGCTAGCTAACCATCATATGTACTAACTTTCATCATAGTTCTATTTTTGCTCTCGTACCCATCCTACTGTGATGTTATGGTTGTACACATCTTTTCCACCAGTTTTAGTCCATCAGTCAGTAGACAATTTTGATCTAATCAGTACCACTTAGCATGACCTACACAAAAATGTATGGTGGCAATCCCAGGGTGGCAGCTGCACCCACGTACTACTACAACTACTACTCCTACTACTTATGTATGATTGTGTGATCACAAATAAAACATCACATAACACTGTCAGAGTAAATATTTTTTCAATGGGATAAACAGTAGAGGGAAAACAAGTTTTGCTTTTCCTCAGAGCCTAGGTCAAAGCTCTTAGGAACCTACTGTTCACTTCTTACCAATTTTGGAATGAGTAGTTGGGACACCAATATGTAGACCTAAGTTCAATTCCTGGTCACCTGGCCTGTGAATATTTTTGGACAACATACCAGGTATCAATGGGGACAAGCTGTTGGGAAGGTGTCGTAGCACGGACCCACAACAGGGGGCGCAAATGAACGGACAATGAGTAAGCCAAAAGGTAACAATTTAATGTTGTGATATTACACAACGAAACGTGTCTTAATTTCACAGTCAATAAACACCAGGTGAAGTGTGGGCAGGCTCGAAGATAGAAGACGCCCGACGAGAGAGAAGCCGCGTCCCACACGGCTTCCACCACCAACGGCCTGAAGAACACCGGAGCCGCCAAGTCCCGAGTCCCCAGGTGGCCTCTGTCTTCGACTGTCGACCCTGGTACTGCTGGCAGAAAGCAGAAATATGATGTGTGAGTGTGAGTCCGCACACTCAGTAATCTATAGTCCAGATACCGTTAGGAGGGAGCACCTCCACCTCCAAATCACACACACTCGTGCAGCTCCTGTTTGTCCCTCTTCTGGGTCTTCACAGGAATGCGACTGCACACAGAACAAAGTTAGACAGCGTATTAGTCAGCAGAGAAATTACCTTGGTTCTGGTAGTCGATTTCTCGGCGGGGAGGTGGAGTTGCAGTCCGGCTTTTATGGTAGTGATGATAACGAGTGACAGCTGGTGCAGAGGATGAGTGACAGCTGTCACTTCTTCTGGGTCTGGCGCCCTCTCGTGCTTGGAGCCCGCACTCCAAGCAGGGCGCCCTCTGGTGGTGGTGGGCCAGCAGTACCTCCTCTTCAGCGGCCCACACAACACAAGCTTTGGCTTGGGGTGTAACCCATATCAGACTGGTGTCCCATCCAGGGGGGGTCCTAGACTGTTATTCACTTCATGAAATAGAATGTGGGACTAAATACAGGACCTCAAGGCCAATGGCCCTCTGGGCCTACACAGGACTGAGTTTGTGAACCAATAGAGCACCGCAGTCTCGTTCGAACCCTGCGTGATATTGCGGGATTTGACCACTTAGTGGGACCTGCGTTCCATTGTGCAATACATAAACAGCATAACTTCACATGGATAAATGGTGTACTGTTTTGTTTTCAGCTGCAATCACCGAAGCAGTTGGGAAGACTTTTTTTTTTCAGTTCCCAGTGGAGAAGAGAAGACTTGGCAGATGGGAGACGTCGTGTTGGTAAGTGCTAGCCTACACAGCTAACCAGAGTATCTGCATTCTCTCGCCTGCAAAACCACCTCAACACATTTGTGCTCTGGGTCATAAACAAACCACAACACATGTCCACTTTCCCACCGCATCGTCACTTTTTCTTTGCATTTTCACTTTGTATGCATGTCATTTGCCCAAAAACCCATTGAAAATGCCATGATTTTTCTCCTGGAAGTACAGAAATTACGTCATATGCGTCATATTTTACCCCTTTAGCGTCCGCCTTCAAATGAGACTGTGGTGCCCAATATCAATATGTGGGTTTGACTCCTAGTCATGTTATCTAGGCCCATCATCTACATGGTGCCAGTTGAACCAGCTGTGAATGGGGACTGGCCTTGGCTGGGGAATTAACCTACAATGGACTGACATTCCATCTAGTGGGAGTCGTAGACTACAGAGATAAGCACCGGCAGCAATGGGCTCAGGGCATATATAAGCTTTACTTCTTCTTCTTCTAGGGGAAGGAGCAGTAACATTTTATAGAGGCTTGCTTGATTGTTGGAGGAACCTTTACTGATTACAGATTATGTGTCTCCTGATCATAAGGATCAAACCACCCCTGTTTGAGTATGCAACACATAAGTCAGCTAACAGGACATAAAGACATTAACCCCTTAATGCCTGAATTTATACAGCTGTATATATAAAAATAAATGTTTTGTGTGTGTTTTTGCCTTTAAGTAGATGGTAAATAATGTTGAGATTATTCATTTCACTTTTGCACAAAACATAAATAGTAATTTTGGTATTTTGGTAATAATTTACGTTATAATGTTATAATAATAATGGTATGTTGCAAATTTGCGACAACAGGCATACTGGTCAATTTGGTATGTTGCATATTTGAGTCAAATATTGTAGCATATATGCGACAATAGGCGTTAAGGAGTTAAATCTCTGCTGGTAATGACAAGAAAGATGTTAATGTCCACTAGAATGTGAATGACAATGAAAATTGTATTGCAAATTTCTCATGTGTGGAAAGTTTCTGTGAGATTTAGTCTTCATCTTCAACTGCATTTCATCCTCTTTCTCTCTGTAAATGTTTCTCTGCATGATGACTTGTTCACCCTCAGTGACAGATTTTGATCTTTATTGTAACTGTTCTAAGCATAAAGGCTGCTGAGAGCACCTTGTCTGGGCTGTGGGCTTCCTTGTTTCCTTGCAGCCTTGTATGACACATAATACACTCAAACCTGGCTGATCCTGCAGGAACAACCACAGCACATCTGCATACAGACAGGGAAGAAAAGAAAAGAGCACAAACACATGGTTTCCCCACACATATTTTCTCCACTGCAGGCAATTCATTTTCCACACCCACATAATTGTGAGGGAAACTTGCATGGGCTCCAGCCGTTATTGTCAGTTTTCTGAGAAAACACAAAGACAAAATGCTGGGGGGGGGGGAGTGCAAAAATGAACACGGTGGGCCTGGTGGAGTCGGGTGGAACAGGTGCAAATATTGCACACAAAGAGGTCAAACAGAGGAGCTAGTGTCAGGCTCACGGAGGCGTTTGTGCGAGAGCAGAAATATTTAGAAGGCTAAAAACAGTGGTGGCACTTAGAGTCCACATCCATCACTGAGGAGACTGCTGTGGTTGTCTAAAGGAGAGAGCTGGACGCTGTGAGCAGACTACAAAGTTAGCCGGCTGAGTAGCGAGCCAGTGGAGCCAGTGGAATAAAGTGTACTGGACTACTCAGGCACACACACACACACATTATATATGCACACATGCAACCAAGATACACAGCATCCCAATGGTGTGAGGGAAGAAAAGTCCAAAATTCTCTGTTACTGTAAACTTTGTAATCAATTCTGAACAAAAAGCAAAACAGCCACAGAAACAGCTGATGTTCTTTATGTTTATTTATGTCAGTTGCAGAGAAAGAAACACCAGTGCATGTTGTTCTTTTATGATTTCATGCAGTGTAATGTTACTATTTTCTCAGATATTTGACATTTTAAAAACCTACACATTTGTTTGTGTGACTGATGGCTCAATATCTCAAACAACTGCACAGATTTTAGTACAGTTTAGTGTCACAAAAGAAGTCGTAAGTCTTTTGTTCAAGGAGACATATTGTCTGCACTGAAGGATGTCTGGTCAGTTAAGATGGTTAGCATGTGAAGTTTTTTTTTGTTTTATACAGGGTACAGAAGGCTTCCAGAATGTCACTGTTTTCATGGCTGAATGTCTTGGTCAGCCTTTACAGGTCCACCTGCAAGAATGTAACAGCTCAGAGCCTGTAAAGGTGTTTTTGTAGACCCTCTGATGGACAAATGGATGCACAAAAACATCCTTTTTACCCCTTTCCCTCTTTTTATGGTGGTAGTGGTGGTTTCTGTCTCCCTCTAGCTTTGTTCCTCACCCAGGTGCCTTGAGGTTTGAGAGTTGAAATCCTGCACAGTAGCTTAGCTACAGTCTTCTGAACAGAGAAGCTTCTCCACAGATAGAAGGGATGGCTGACATCAAGAAATCCTACTGATGGTCAGCAAAGACTGGGCTGAAGGATAGCACAGATCCTGGTAGCACAAGAACAAACACAGGAGATCAGTTACACAGAAATATGGATGTACTGAAGCAGACACAACACCAACAGCATCCGCGCAAAGACACAACTCACACATCACCTTCTAAATCCATCTCATAAGCTGAGACAATGTGCACAGAGACGCAAAACAAAAGATCTGCCACACACAGTTCTAATGTTCTCAACTTGGACTTTAGTACTTCAGTACTTCCAGTTTGTTAATTGGCAGATGTGGTTGAGAACAGCAAAGCTACAATGGTGATGCTTAGGCCAGTAAGTCCCTTTGTCTTCTCCCTCGTTTTACTTGGGGTCACCACAGAAAATCCGAGGCAGATCTGCATGTTGATTTGGCAGCAATTTTTACTCCAGATGCCTTTCCTGAAGCAACTCCACATTACATGGAGAATGGGCTCTAACCACTTGGCCACCACCACTACCTACTATCACCCACCACCACCCGTGCTACACTTTCACTAATAAATGGAAAAAAAAAAAAAAAACAACAAGTGAGATGAGGAACACTTTAGTTTTTCATTCAGCTACAGAATAATTATGCACAAAAACATTGTTGCTGAGTAATGTTCAGTCATTTCTATACCCAATTACTCCAACTGAGGATCACGAAGGGGCTGAAGCCTCTCCCATTAGTCACTGGGTGAAAAGTGGCCTACACTCCGAACATAACAGCAGTTTATTATAGGACCAAATATGGTAGGACAAATGCATTCACACTCACACACACACACAAGCACACACACACACCTGTGGTCATGTTACAGTCACCAATTCTGCATGTCTTTGGAAGTGGGAGGAAGCCAGAGAAGCCAGAGGAAACCCAGTCAAACACTGGCAGAGCATGCAAACACCACACAAACGGACCAGGCAATAGTGCTAACCACTAATCCACAGTGCCGCCCCCGATTAATGTTGCATACATACAGTTGTGTTCAAAAAGACAGCAGTTTGTTTTAAAAAAGTGAATAAAGCTGAAAATCCTTATAATAGCTATTATTTCCATACACACAAATGCATTGAGAACACTGCATATTCCATTCCAAATCAAAACATGAAGAAAAATTGATCAGATTTGTTATTACTTTACAGAAAGTGAAGAAAAGGAAGCATTAGCAGTGTGTGCTAATTTTTCTTTCAGTGAAATACATCAGGTGGCCCTTATTTAAGAATGAAAGCAGAAAAAGTACATGCTGGTTGTTGTGTATTTGTCTTTGAAAGTCTGAGTAAAATGGGTTGTTCCAGACATTGTTCGAGCAATACATACTTTGTATTGTTCATTGGTTGCTCCCTACCTGACTTACTGTGCTGAAGTTTGGGGCAACAATTATAAAACTACATTGCCACCATTATTCATTCTTCAAAAAAGAGCATTGAGAACAATTCATAATGCAGGTTATTGAGACCACACCAACCCATTGTTCATTAAATCTCAAATATTAAAACTTCACTATATGATTTTGTTCAAGATTGATGAAGTACCCTTTAGAATTCAAGATTTTTTTTTTTACTGTGAGAGAGGGAAAATATAATTTACTGGGCTTGTATTATTTTAAAATTGCTGGTGCTTGGATGACCAGGAAAAGTTTCTGTGTCTCCATTTGTAGCCCTAAAATGTGGAATAACCTGATAGAGGAACTCAAATGATGTCCAAATATTAATCAGTTTAAAATCAATATAAAGACATGATATTTTTGAGATATGTATCTGCTGAAGAAGGTTGTTTTATGTGTTACCAAATTGTCAATGTAAATTTGTATGGTACACAGTAAAATGGTCCCACTCTGGCCAGAGTAGGACCATATGTACACGGGCAGTGTTAATTTAACACTGTGAGGGTTAGTTTTGCACTGGTGATTTTACTGTGTAGCATTCGGATTGTGTCCTTTAAACTGAAGAGATTGAAGTGGTTGAAAAAGGGAATGGGAGTAGATGGGTTTTTTACTTCCCCCACTCCTATCGGACTAGATAATTTTTATTTTTGGTTAAAGGGGTAGGTGTCAATAAGCTTTGCTTCTGCCTATACCCTTTCAGGCACACAGATGCATTGTTAATCAATTTTGTTTCTTCATTATTATTCTTTATATTTATTTTATTCCTTTTACTTATTTATGTTTTACATTTTTTTATTGCATTTTTAATCTTAATTCATTTTATTCTGCCTTTTAAATGATGTCTGTGAAGCGCCTTGGGGCGACTAGTCGCGATTTGGCGCTATATAAATTAATAAATTTGATTTTGTTGCTGTTGTTTTGGACTGTGTGTGCTGAATAAATTTATTCATTCATTCATTGTTCGTTCAGAAGAACGGCATACTTTGATTAAAAAGTTGATTGGAGAAGGGAATTGATTGGAGAAGGGAAAACAAAGAAGTGCAAAAAAATTATAAACTGCTGAACTAAAATGATGTTAAATGCTTTACAATGGCAACAAAATGTGTAGCCAAGGTATGGGCAAGACAACCCGCAAGGTCCCATTGTTGAAAAAAAACATGCGCTGAAGCATGCGCTGTTTATCGCACACCAAGGATCATGGATCAGTTTGAATACATGAAAATACTTGAAGAGGTCATGTTGCCTTATTCTGAAAAGGAAATGCCCTTGAAATGGGTGTTTCAACAAGACAACAACCCCAAACACAGCAGGAAGTGAGGAGCATTTTGGTTCTAGAGTTACAAGTTCAGTTATGGAGTGGCCAGCCCAATCCTGGGACCTCAATCCAGTAGAAAGCTTGTGAGGTGACATTTAAAATGCTGTTTTTGAGGCAAAACCAAGACATGCAGAGGAATTGTGGAATGTAGTCCAGTGGTCCTGGGCTGGAATACCTGATTGACTTCATGCAACACAGATGTGAAGCAGTTTGGAGAAACAATGTTTATACAATGAAATATTAGTTCAGTGATTCACAGGAAAGATACATCTTCAAGCATTTTTCAGTGTATACCGAGAATGTTTTAGTTTGAAAAGAAAAATGCAGTCACTGCTATTTTTTGAACAGCCAAATATTCCTTTTTCTTCACTTTCTGTACATAAAGTACTGATGAAATTTGATACATTTTTCTTCATGTTTTGATTTGAATAGAATGTGCAGTGTTCCCAGTGCTTTAGTGTGAATGGAAATAAAAGCTAATTATAAGGATTTTGAGCTTTACTCACTTTTTTTAAACACACTGTTATTATTTTACCCTGAGGAAGCCAAAATTCACTTTTACTTAATTAAACATTCAAGTTTGAGGCTAGATTGACAAAGCACTGCATTTGTTCAACAATAGAAGTACTCCACAGGAATACAACTTGCCTAATAATATAATTGCATGCATGCACGCACACAAACACACACGTGTATATATATATATATATATGTGTTTGTGTGTGTGTGTGTGCGTGTGCGTGTGTACACATTTGGTACTGTTTTGGATGGGGACAATATAGGCTTTTGAAAGTACAGTGACACTACTGTTTTCTCTCCATTTCTCCCTCCATACCCCTCTCTCTCTTTCTCAGACATAATCATAATTCACTCATTATTATTTAAAACATCCTGCGATCAATTGATAACAAAACAGAGAAAAATAATAACAGAATAAATAATGAGTGAGCTCTGTTTACAGCTCATTTCCTCAGGGGATTGCAGTCTATATATCTGATAATTTGTAGACGTGGAGACCAAAAATAAATAAATAAAATATATAATTAACCAATTTATAAAATCATGGAAAATACAGTTTATTAGAGAGAATATATTATATTAGGCTTGAAAATTAAGTAAGACAAATAGCGCTTTAAGTCCCATTCCCACATCACCATTTTTTTAATAATTCTGAAAAAACCTTGAAGATGAAATTAAATTTTTTTTTTATTGTCAAAGAAAGGGTTTCTTGCTCATCTTCCCTATCAGGTGTTTGGGTTTTGCCTCATAAATTTAAAGTGAGAAATGGTATGGAGTGGAAATTCAGTCCGAACCTTCAATCATTTTGGCCGATTATGGAAAAGCAGTGTTGGGTAGGATTACTTTGAAATGTAATCCAAAAGTAATCACATTACAAGTAATCCAAATGTATGTACATACATACATGTAATCCACATGTATTCTTTCAAAGTAATCCTACCCAACCTTGTGGAAAAGGCACAGATGCAATTTTATGCCTGCAGCATTTTTCTTGTAAATGGAAACTATAAGCTGTAGTCTGCAAAGAGAAACCATGGTGAGTAAAAGACAAGTGTTTGTGCACTTTAATGCCCATTTTGTGCGATAATTTGTTCACCAGCTTTCACACCAAGCAACTGTCGTTTGCAGCGATACGTGCTGTGAAATTGACTTCAGTATTATGCATCGTGATATGCACAGTTTCCTCTCTGGGCTCCGACAGCGAGTGAAATAAGGCTCCAGCGTTACTACATCAGGTTTAAACTTTGAAACAACTCTGTTCCAAAATGCAAACGATAATGACAAAACTCCATCCAAGTTTTCACATATTGCTGCATGTAGCCACTTATGCAGAAGTAGACATTAACATCATCATAAGCTGAGGTTTTCTTTATGTAGCTCTCCTGCCGTGGTGAGGGAACAGCCTGATAGTCTCTTCCCTCAACTCGACACAGCTGACACCGTGACAAACTTTCTCTTTACTGATGCTGAGGTCAGAGAGACAGTCAGCCACACACAGCAAAATATAAATCTGTCAGTTAGCCGTTACGTGTGAAATGTGCTGCAGAAAGATATTAGGAAAGTCCGCACAATCTGTCAGGGTCTGCTGTGGTTCTGCCCCTGCGGCTGCCTCCTAACCCCACTGTAACCGTCCACTTCTGACCCCCTTTGTGGCCTTCTGATGGTTTCGACCCCGTCTTTCTCCAGTTCTCCTGTCTGACGTAAATGACCCTGTCCACATTAACTTTTTCCCTCTTGGAGCTCACCACAAGTGTTTTTCATTGGTGACCTCCTGATGTCTTTGACTGTGCCTGCTTCCATGGACAGTTCTCCAAACTGACATCCCACTTCTCCAAACTGATCTCTGATCCTCCACAACATTTTCCCTTCCTACACCCACAACCACCCAACCAACAACAATTTCATTTTTAATTCATTGTATTTTATTTCTTTGTGTTTTTGTCTCCAGCAATAGGTCTTTTTTTCAAAACAGCATTGGATGGATGGATGGATGGATGGATGGATGGATGGATGGATGGATGGATGGAGGGATGGATGGATAGCTTTATTATCATTGTCATTACAACAACGAGATTTCCACAGACAATCAGCAATTAATCCACAATTATTACTTGTTTACCGTAATAATGGCACACATCAGAATTAAGACAACACATATACATTTGACATTGTTTATGTGCACTAAACTTGAAACAGTCCGTTTTCCAAATTGAGGCAATGTGAGTGTGTGGTAGCCGCTGCAACTGGAGTCGCGCCGCCGGCAGGTTGGGGGGAACAGTGACCTGCTGCAGCTAAAAACCGCGCAGCCCCCGCAGGGGAACGGGTGGTGTGAGCGGTGGCCAGGATGGGGTGTGTGATGGGGGGAGCAGGAAGGGAGGTGAAGGGAAAAATGGAGCATGCTTCAGTCTTTTGTCCATGTGTAAGTCTGTCAGTTTATTGTCTTTGTGGGCACTGCAGAAGTAATCAAGATTTTTGCCTCAGTCCAATGGACATGACAATAATTGCCCTGCACATTGGTGACACAATGGTAGCAGGGTTTTGGTTTCACTGGTGTGTGTTTGTGCAGGATAACTCAAAATTGACTGGACAGATTTCCATCAAACCTGCTGGGATTATTACTTGGATACATATCTGGAGGGGATATAATTTTAGAGTCGTTTTGTCAAAGATCAAATTTCAAGGTAAAACATGGTCTGAAAACACCTTATTTATTCATGTATTGCATATATCAACAACCAAGAAGCATAAATGAATCAAACGTGGTGGAAATAGGATTTGAATAGATGATGAGAAGGAGGTCATTAGACTTTGGAGTAGTTTGGACAAAGAAGAAAATATGGTTTAAAAAAAATTTAGTCATGTATCTCAACAACCAAGAAATTAAGATTAATATGGTTTAAAAAAAAATTGTCATGTATCTCAACAACCAAGAAATCAAGATTAATTATCTAAAGCATATTTTGTTCAGCAAAAAAATGTGATTGATTAGAATGAATAGCATCATGAAGTCACACAAAAGTCATATGCAGTCAAAAAAACACTATGTCTTTACACGGTAGGGTGTACCGCAGCCACCACACCTGGCAGGAGTTACCACCTGCTCCCTCTGTACGATGGTTAGCAACAAAGTCGCTCCCCTCAGACTTCTTCAACTGAGGGCAGAGCTGCACGACGAGAACCCGTAGACTTCATCAGGTTTTCAAGTGGGCACCCCACCTCACTGATGTTTCGTCAACAAGCCCACGACACCTCAGTGGGGCTTGACAGCAGAGCCAGCGTCCTGGAACTGCTCCCTCTGCCATTCAGGGACCCGCCGCACAAACCTGTCCCCCCTCTTCCCTACCAGCCTGGCCCAACCACCGGTCGCTCCTCCTTAGCCACAGCCACCTGGATGACTGCTCCGCCTGCTTGGAGATGCTACTAACCAGGTTCTTGCGGGTTGTTCCTCTAACTCCAAGCATCTCTAGAGTTCTCCAAAGCGACTGCCCTGGGAACCCCCTACAACCCACCTCCACTGGTAAATTCCAGACTCTCCACCCCTTCTGCTGGCTCTCTGCAAGGAATGGTTGGTACTTTCCCAGCTTGCGCTCATGCGCCTCCTTGATTCTCTCCTCCCAGGGTACCGTTAGCTCGATCAAGGCCACTTGCTTTGTTGTGCGAGACCAGAGCACGATGTCCGGTCGGAGGCTGGTAACTGCGATCTCTTCTGGAAACTTAAGCTGCCTACCAAGGTCAACTCTCATCTCCCAGTCCTCTGCTGTGCCAAGGATGCCTTCACACCTGTCCTCCTTGCCTGCTTTTTCCCCTGGCCTGAGAAAGCTAATGAAATGAGAGCCTTTGGTCTGGGGCTTAGTTCTTTCCCGCTCCCTCTCTTTCTCAAGACCATCGGCACCTGAACCTCCCCTCACTCAGACTTGCTTGGCAAGATGACAGAATGTGTTCCAGGCTTGCTGGTCTCCTGCACTGCACGCAGAAGGGGTCCTCCGTCAGCTTCCACCTTTGCAGATTTGTTGGTGTTGGCAGCACATCATACACGGAACTCAGCAGGAACTTTAGCCGATGCCCCTCCATGCTCCAAATGTCCTTCCAACTGAGGGATCTCACCCGGACACCGTCCCACCGAGTTCAACTGCCTTGCTGCCTCATGGCGGCTGCCCTAGCTTTCCTTTTCTCCTCCTCTGCAGCCCTGATCTCTTCCTGCACCATTCCACGACGGTCTTTCACCTTCGCCTCCTTCCAGCTAGCTCGGGTGATGACTCCCAGGCCCAAACTCCCCTGAGTCACAGTCCCCATGATATCCGCATGTTGCAATCGCTCCTCTGCTTCCCTCAGCGCACAGCTGGCATCCCATTTCTGGCCTGTCTTCACAGTGATGCTTGCCTGACGCACCGCCTTATCGTCGCTGTCCCGTATCATCATGGCCAACCGGACCTTGGATGTCTTGAATTCCTCCATGACAGATGTAATTGGTAGTTGCAATTTACTCCCTGAGCTGTAAAGCCCTAAGGAGCAAAAGCTTTTGGGGACTGACAGCCATCTCCTTAGGAAGCTGTTAATCTTCCGCTCCAGAGCCTCCACTGTTGTCAAAGGAATCTCATACACCAGCAGCGGCCACAGAGCCTCGGTAGGATACCGTGTTGGTAACCCCATGCCTTGTACCTTGCCGGTAGGCCACTCCTCTCGAGGGCCTGCAGCCATTCTTCTGCTTGGTTGAGCATCTCCTTTACACTCACCTTGTCACTCAGGTCAGCTCTGTACCACCTTCCTAAGCTCTTAACTGGCTTCTCTGTTACCGAGGGGATGATGTCATTGCCGATCTTAAACCGGAAGCGATCTTGGACGCGGCCATGTATCAGGACCAAACACCTTGACTTCGAAGGTTTGAACTCCATCCTTGCTGCAGTTGTAAGCTCAACCAAGTCCTCCAAGATCCACCTGCCCTCCGGGAACGACCTGGCCGTAATTGTTAAGTCATCCATAAAGGCCCTGACTGGGACCTGCTGGATCCCACTCGACAGTACGGCTCCCCGCCTTGGCTTCTCCACTGACTTAACCAGGAGGTTCATCGCTGCAGCAAAAAGTATCACTGAGACGGTACACCCAGTTGCGATTCCAACCTCCAGCCTCTGCCAGTTGGTCGTGAAGTCACCCGAAGAGAAGCGCATCTTAAATTTCCCAAAGTAGTCCTGGAGGAGTAGTTGGACTTTATCAGGGACATGGTAGGCTTTGAGCGTATAATGGACCAACTTATGGGGCACTGTACCATAGGCATTTGTCAGATCAAGCCACAGGACTACTAGATCCCCATTGTTCTTCTTAGCATCCTCAATAATCCTGGATATAATGCTGTTGTGCTCGAGACAACCCGGTACTCCAGGGACTCCACCTTTTTGCTTTGATATATCAATATACCTGTTGCTTATCAGAAACTGTGTTAGCCTCTTTGCCACTACTCCAAAAAACACTTTGCCCTCCACGTTCAACAGTGATATTGTGTGGAAATCTTTCAGGCTGGCCGAGTCCTCCTGTTTGGGAATGAAGCATCCTTCGGCTAAGAGAAAACTGTCCGACAGCTGGTTCTTCCTCCACACCACCTTAAGTAATCTCCACAGTTGCCTTCTCAGCCGCTCACAGTTCTTATATACCGTGTACAGAATCCCTTTTGGGCCCGGTGCTGATGCTCCCCTAGCCTTCCGGATGAAGTCGTTAACCTCCTGCCATCTGAGCTCCCCGACATCAAACGAAATGGCTGGCTCTCCGGGACAGCTAAGCTTTCCTTCCAGGTTTAGCTCCTCCTCGCGCCTCGGGTCACTGTGCACCTTACGGAGGTATTCTTCAACCTCCTCCCTAGAAGTCTTCAGCACTCCTGACCTTTTTACTCCAAGGAGCTTTGACAGGTACTTGAAGGGGTTTGTTGTAAATTTCACCCTCTCCTTCTCATGCCTCCTTCTATACCTCCGCTGGCACTCTGCTCTGCGCAAGGTCTTAATGCGCTCCCTCAGGACGCCTCGCATTTCTGAAAGTGCCGCTTTCTCCTCCTCAGGAGCTTGCAGGAAGGCCTTCTTAAGTCTTCTCAGATCACCTCTGAGCTTCGCAATCTCCCTTAGGCGTCTGTTTTCCTTGCTCTGTTGAGGGCTTCGGCACTGTCTCTGCTCCATCCCAAAGCGCTCTGCTCCCATACTCCAGATGATAGTGGACATTGCACTCAACTTCCTTCCACTACCGCCAGCTAGAACAGACTCCAGGACTTGATCTACTTCCCTGTTGAAGGATTCCCAATCTTTCCTAGCTGCTGCTGTAGGCCACCTCACTGGTGTTCTCCTGGCCTTCCCTTCAACTAGGACCTGCACTCGCTGACTCGTTCCCTGACTGGCTTCCCTTACTTGTTGCTGTGGGTCATCTGGTACGATGTTATCAATAGAGAGGATGCTGACACCTTCGTTGTGAGCCTGGAGATTCTGAGTGCTGTGGTTGGACACCTGACCCTGCCTCTCCTCCGTCTCATGAGGTTGCCCTGTGCGTTGCTCACTACTGCGGCGTAAACAGCCCATCCTACTCTGGTGTATCTTCAGACCCCTATCACCTTTGCAGACCTTTCCACATCCACAGACTCTAGCTGTTCCATTATTCTGAGTCGTTAACCTTGATCGCCATCCATAGACATAATCGTTCCCTGGCTGGCTTCCCTTACTTGTTGCTGTAGGTCATCTGGTACGATGTTATCAGTAGAGAGGATTCTGATGCCTTCGTTGTGAGCCTGGAGATTCTGGGTACTGTGGTTGGACACCTGACCCTGCCTCTCCTCCGTCTCATGAGGCTGCCCTGTGCATTGCTCACTACTACGGCGTAAACAGCCCATCCTACTCTGATGTATCTTCAGACCCCTATCGCCTTTGCAGACCTTTCCACATCCACAGACTTTAATGTTTCCGTTGTTCTGAGTCGTTAACCATATACGAGGTCTATTAGATAAGAAACCAACACTTTTTTTTAACTATATGGATTTGAATGACGTGTGATTACACCAATCATGCTTGAACCCTCGTGCGCATGCGTGAGTTTTTTCACGCGTGTTGGTGACGTCAATTTCCTGCGGGCAGGCCTTGAGTGAGATGTGGTCCAGCCCTCTCGGCTGAATTCCTTTGTTTCACACGCTGCTCGAGACGGCGCGCGTTGCTTTATCAAAATTTTTTCTGGACCTGTGAGGAATATCCGAGTGGACACTATTTGAGAAATTAAGCTGGTTTTCGGTGAAACGTTTAATGGCTGATGAGAGATTATGGGGTGTTTCTGTCGGTGTAAGGACTTCCCACGGAGCGGGATGTCGCGCAGCGCTTCCAGGCGCCGTCGTCGGTCGTCATGGAAACGACTCAGCGAATCTGTGTGCGCCGCGACAGGAAAAACACCTCCGTGTTGAAAACCATTTGTAAAATTCAGGCGGCTTTTGATGGCTTTCAACAAGTGAGTAACTGAGAAATTGTTTAACAGCTCTCTCACTGCGGTATTGTATCACTTCCTGTTCCGGAGCACAGCGGTGTTTTTTTGTATCTGTTAGCTGTTTAATCTGCGCAGTTAGATTGATCTAGTTATCTAGATTACGATTTGTTTCCCAGTGTAATCTTTACGTGCCTTAACTAAAGCACTCCTTCTGCTGAATCACCTCTAAATTATTTACACATTATTCACTTTGCGTGTTTTTAGGAATCCGCTAGCTTAGCGTAGCTACTAGCTCTTAGCCGATTTAGCATGGCGGCTTCTCCTGTCTCTCCCGCACTTTTCTGCTCTGGGTGTGAAATGTTTAGTTGTTCCTCGGCCTCCTTTAGCAGTAACGGTACTTGTAATAAGTGTAGCTTATTCGTAGCTTTGGAGGCCAGGCTGGGCGAATTGGAGACTCGGCTCCGCACCGTGGAAAATTCTACAGCTAGCCAGGCCCCTGTAGTCGGTGCGGACCAAGGTAGCTTAGCCGCCGTTAGTTCCCCCCTGGCAGATCCCGAGCAGCCGGGAAAGCAGGCTGACTGGGTGACTGTGAGGAGGAAGCGTAGACCTAACAGAAGCCCCGTGTACACCGCCAACCCGTTCACATTTCTAACCGTTTTTTCCCCACTCGACACACCCGCCGAGGATCAAACTCTGGTTATTGGCGACTCTGTTTTGAGAAATGTGAAGTTAGCGACACCAGCAACCATAGTCAATTGTCTTCCGGGGGCCAGAGCAGGCGACATTGAAGGAAATTTGAAACTGCTGGTTAAGGCTAAGCGTAAATTTGGTAAGATTGTAATTCACGTCGGCAGTAATGACACCCGGTTACGCCAATCGGAGGTCACTAAAATTAACATTAAATCGGTGTGTAACTTTGCAAAAACAATGTCGGACTCTGTAGTTTTCTCTGGGCCCCTCCCCAATCAGACCGGGAGTGACATGTTTAGCCGCATGTTCTCCTTGAATTGCTGGCTGTCTGAGTGGTGTCCAAAAAATGAGGTGGGCTTCATAGATAATTGGCAAAGCTTCTGGGGAAAACCTGGTCTTGTTAGGAGAGACGGCATCCATCCCACTTTGGATGGAGCAGCTCTCATTTCTAGAAATCTGGCCAATTTTCTTAAATCCTCCAAACCGTGACTATCCAGGGTTGGGACCAGGAAGCAGAGTTGTAGTCCTTACACACCTCTCTGCAGCTTCTCTCCCCCTGCCATCCCCTCATTACCCCATCCCTGTAGAGACGGTGCCTGCTCCCAGACTACCAATAACCAGCAAAAATCTATTTAAGCATAAAAATTCAAAAAGAAAAAATAATATAGCACCTTCAACTGCACCACAGACTAAAACAGTTAAATGTGGTCTATTAAACATTAGGTCTCTCTCTTCTAAGTCCCTGTTGGTAAGTGATATAATAATTGATCAACATATTGATTTATTCTGCCTAACAGAAACCTGGTTACAGCAGGATGAATATGTTAGTTTAAATGAGTCAACACCCCCGAGTCACACTAACTGTCAGAATGCTCGTAGCACGGCCGGGGCGGTGGATTAGCAGCAATCTTCCATTCCAGCTTATTAATTAATCAAAAACCCAGACAGAGCTTTAATTCATTTGAAAGCTTGTCTCTTAGTCTTGTCCATCCAAATTGGAAGTCCCAAAAAACAGTTTTATTTGTTATTATCTATCGTCCACCTGGTCGTTACTGTGAGTTTCTCTGTGAATTTTCAGACCTTTTGTCTGACTTAGTGCTTAGCTCAGATAAGATAATTATAGTGGGCGATTTTAACATCCACACAGATGCTGAGAATGACAGCCTCAACACTGCATTTAATCTATTATTAGACTCTATTGGCTTTGCTCAAAAAGTAAATGAGTCCACCCACCACTTTAATCATATCTTAGATCTTGTTCTGACTTATGGTATGGAAATAGAAGACTTAACAGTATTCCCTGAAAACTCCCTTCTGTCTGATCATTTTTTAATAACATTTACATTTACTCTGATGGACTACCCAGCAGTAGGGAATAAGTTTCATTACACTAGAAGTCTTTCAGAAAGCGCTGTAACTAGGTTTAAGGATATGATTCCTTCTTTATGTTCTCTAATGCCATATAACAACACAGTGCAGAGTAGCTACCTAAACTCTGTAAGGGAGATAGAGTATCTCGTCAATAGTTTTACATCCTCATTGAAGACAGCTTTGGATGCTGTAGCTCCTCTGAAAAAGAGAGCTTTAAATCAGAAGTGTCTGACTCCATGGTATAACTCTCAAACTCGTAGCTTAAAGCAGATAACCCGTAAGTTGGAGAGGAAATGGCGTCTCACTAATTTAGAAGATCTTCACTTAGCCTGGAAAAAGAGTCTGTTGCTCTATAAAAAAGCCCTCCGTAAAGCTAGGACATCTTTCTACTCATCACTAATTGAAGAAAATAAGAACAACCCCAGGTTTCTTTTCAGCACTGTAGCCAGGCTGACAAAGAGTCAGAGCTCTATTGAGCTGAGTATTCCATTAACTTTAACTAGTAATGAGTTCATGACTTTCTTTGCTAACAAAATTTTAACTATTAGAGAAAAAATTACTCATAACCATCCCAAAGACGTATCGTTATCTTTGGCTGCTTTCAGTGATGCCGGTATTTGGTTAGACTCTTTCTCTCCGATTGTTCTGTCTGAGTTATTTTCATTAGTTACTTCATCCAAACCATCAACATGTTTATTAGACCCCATTCCTACCAGGCTGCTCAAGGAAGCCCTACCATTATTTAATGCTTCGATCTTAAATATGATCAATCTATCTTTGTTAGTTGGCTATGTACCACAGGCTTTTAAGGTGGCAGTAATTAAACCATTACTTAAAAAGCCATCACTTGACCCAGCTATCTTAGCTAATTATAGGCCAATCTCCAACCTTCCTTTTCTCTCAAAAATTCTTGAAAGGGTAGTTGTAAAACAGCTAACTGATCATCTGCAGAGGAATGGTCTATTTGAAGAGTTTCAGTCAGGTTTTAGAATTCATCATAGTACAGAAACAGCATTAGTGAAGGTTACAAATGATCTTCTTATGGCCTCGGACAGTGGACTCATCTCTGTGCTTGTTCTGTTAGACCTCAGTGCTGCTTTTGATACTGTTGACCATAAAATTTTATTACAGAGATTAGAGCATGCCATAGGTATTAAAGGCACTGCGCTGCGGTGGTTTGAATCATATTTGTCTAATAGATTACAATTTGTTCATGTAAATGGGGAATCTTCTTCACAGACTAAAGTTAATTATGGAGTTCCACAAGGTTCTGTGCTAGGACCAATTTATTCACTTTATATATGCTTCCCTTAGGCAGTATTATTAGACGGTATTGCTTAAATTTTCATTGTTACGCAGATGATACCCAGCTTTATCTATCCATGAAGCCAGACGACACACACCAATTAGTTAAACTGCAGGATTGTCTTACAGACATAAAGACATGGATGACCTCTAATTTCCTGCTTTTAAACTCAGATAAAACTGAAGTTATTGTACTTGGCCCCACAAATCTTAGAAACATGGTGTCTAACCAGATCCTTACTCTGGATGGCATTACCCTGACCTCTAGTAATACTGTGAGAAATCTTGGAGTCATTTTTGATCAGGATATGTCATTCAAAGCGCATATTAAACAAATATGTAGGACTGCTTTTTTGCATTTACGCAATATCTCTAAAATCAGAAAGGTCTTGTCTCAGAGTGATGCTGAAAAACTAATTCATGCATTTATTTCCTCTAGGCTGGACTATTGTAATTCATTATTATCAGGTTGTCCTAAAAGTTCCCTAAAAAGCCTTCAGTTAATTCAAAATGCTGCAGCTAGAGTGCTGACGGGGACTAGAAGGAGAGAGCATATCTCACCCATATTGGCCTCTCTTCATTGGCTTCCTGTTAATTCTAGAATAGAATTTAAAATTCTTCTTCTTACTTATAAGGTTTTGAATAATCAGGTCCCATCTTATCTTAGGGACCTCGTAGTACCATATCACCCCAATAGAGCGCTTCGCTCTCAGACTGCAGGCTTACTTGTAGTTCCTAGGGTTTGTAAGAGTAGAATGGGAGGCAGAGCCTTCAGCTTTCAGGCTCCTCTCCTGTGGAACCAGCTCCCAATTCAGATCAGGGAGACAGACACCCTCTCTACTTTTAAGATTAGGCTTAAAACTTTCCTTTTGCTAAAGCTTATAGTTAGGGCTGGATCAGGTGACCCTGAACCATCCCTTAGTTATGCTGCTATAGACGTAGACTGCTGGGGGGTTCCCATGATGCACTGTTTCTTTCTCTTTTGCTCTGTATGCACCACTCTGCATTTAATCATTAGTGATCGATCTCTGCTCCCCTCCACAGCATGTCTTTTTCCTGGTTCTCTCCCTCAGCCCCAACCAGTCCCAGCAGAAGACTGCCCCTCCCTGAGCCTGGTTCTGCTGGAGGTTTCTTCCTGTTAAAAGGGAGTTTTTCCTTCCCACTGTAGCCAAGTGCTTGCTCACAGGGGGTCATTTTGACCGTTGGGGTTTTACATAATTATTGTATGGCCTTGCCTTACAATATAAAGCGCCTTGGGGCAACTGTTTGTTGTGATTTGGCGCTATATAAAAAAAAAATTGATTGATTGATTGACATGTTCCAACTTGCCCATTAAGGTTTCCAATGGAGGTGTTTTTCCTGTGGCGACCCCCCGCGGTTGGGTCCGGCCCGACATGCGACTCTGCCCGCACGTTCTTTCATTACAAAATGTCCGTTACCAATGGAATGTCCAAATAAACTCCTCATGCCGACTTCATCTGAAAGTTCTCTGTTCTCTGTCGACTTACTGGGTCAACAGAGCCTGAAATGTGGAAGTTTTCAACTTGAAACGGCGAGACGCTGCCGCCTCGAAGTGCAGATCGCCGTCAGGCACCATGGGCCGTCCTTATGGCGACACTACCAGATGAAAATCTCTCATCAGCCGTTAAAATTTTTACCGAAAACCAGCTGAATTTATCGAATGGTGTCCACTCAGTTGTGCCTTACAGTTCTGAAAAAAGTTTGATCAAACAAAGCAGCAGTCTCTGAGCCATTCCTAAACAATGAAAAAATCGACGAGAGGGTGGGCCACTCCTCACTCAAAGACTGCCCACAGGCGAATGACGTAACCGACAGGCGTGAAAAAACTCTTGCATTCCCACGAGGGTTCAAGCATGTCTGATGTAATCACACGTGATTCAAATCCATATGGTTTTTGAAAAAAATAATAAAGTCTGATACTTTTCTAATAGACCTCGTATATATATACGAGGTCGTATATATATATATATACGACCGTATATAATTATACGTATAATTATATACGGAAAAGAAAAGCTCGTATAATTACTTGTCCATTTACATCTTGGTGTGAGTATGCAGGGTATTTATCAACACTCTAATGCCTTTTTATTTTCATTACAAATAGTTTCTGATGGTGAATTACCTCTTTTTCTGTTTCAAAGTGCACAAATATGTCTTTCTTGCATTATGTGTGTGCTCAAAAATTTAAGTTGCACCAACATGGTCAGAGGGAAGTGTTTCATGTATTTATTCATTTATTTTTGGTCCCATATGTATTGTTGGCAGTCTGAAGCCACAAATCCAAACCTGTTGGTCATCACAACCTCGGTTACCATGACCACTGCTTGTCAGCAGTATTACCTTCTTGCTGCAGCTCTGCAAAGAAACTAAAAGCCCACAGCTTATATATTTTTAAACTTTAAAGGCATTCACTCATTCTTGAATTCCATATGTGTAAATTAAAATAGGCACTCAGAGATTGCAGTATTCACATAAGACATTTTTCACACACATTCATGCAGACTGGTTGCCAATCAGTGATACTATAATATATGATTCTGTGTGACCTTGACATTAGATATTGTAAGAGTTAAAGAGTTGTGATTTTGAGCTTGATCTTTTGAAGTCGTCCAATTTTGAAGGTCTATGTGACAAATACGAAAAGTAATACAACTTCATATTCAAAATAACCATATGTGCATCTTCAGGCAAACAGTCTATATTATTCTCTCAAGGCTGCTTGAGGTCAAGTGACATAAGACAATAAGAAACCTAATATATGGCTTAATATTAGTGTTTAATAGTAAGCACAGGCACTTCTTTAACCAACTGCTTAAAATAAATATCCTCTATTTTGCATAAGCATTGGGCAGAAACATTTTCCTGTGATGCTGAACTTTAAAAACACTTATTTTGTTGACACACTGATGGATGGAGAGAAAGACAGAAAGAAAGGGAGAGAGAAAACTTTATTTGCATATTCATGCCCACAACAGGGCTGCAGATTAATGATAGAAATAGATAAAATATGAATAAAAATATAAATTCAGAACTCTATACAAATATAATCTTAAGAGAAAAAAGTTTTCAACAGGTACAATTATTTGTCAATCAGAAAGACACCTAAAACTCACACAATCTTACTGAAACCAGCACACCATCCTTTGCCTTTGACATAAAAAATGGTGACATCACTTTATGAAATGTTCTGCTTCTCCTCAATTGAAAAAAAGACAACCTAAAATTACAGGCTGTGCTCTGCTGCCCATATCTGTCAGTTTCATCCCCTAATTTATGGTTGCTAATTCTTATTTTGGTGAGTGTTATCCTGTGACGAGGATTATTAATTACGCACAGGCAATTTTCAAACCTGCAACCCTACTTAACCTTTGCACACACAAGGTAATTTATTCCCACTAACTTATTGCAATTTATCACTGAGGTGTTGCTTGTACTCTATTAAAGTTACTTCACTTCTTACCTTTGTGTCATTTAAATTACATCACAGATTTTTGCAAAATTGGTGAAAAAAATTCTCCTAGACTTTAACCTGACTGAGGCAAGGAGGGACAACCTTTGTAAGCACATAGCCAACACTAAACTTGATTTTTCCATCAACCTGAAGAAGATACAGGTCTTGTACAGTGTCCACCCAACATAGTCATCCAAATCTTCCTGCTGTGAAACTGCACGGACAGGTTCTGGAAAACATGACCCACTTTCCATACCTGCCATGTGTCATCAATGACGAGATCCAACACCGACTCTAGTGTATACACACTGCCTGTTTTCAACAACAGAAACCTTCAACACAAAACAAAAATCCTTGTCTACAAAGCTGATGCCATGCCAACCCCACTGTATGGATCTGAAGACTCTCGAGCAATCCCACCAACATTGCCTGAAGAGAATCTGCTGCATCAGGTGGAAGACTACCATACCAACATCAGCATCCTGGCTGAAGCCAAGCTCCAGAGCATAGAGTGTGTTATCATCAAGAATCAGCTTCGGTGAGTCATGTTGTTAGGATGGATGACAGCCACTTCCCAAGCAGATCTTCTACTAACAGCTGAGCATAGGAAAATGGTCTGGAGGATGTTAGAAGAAATGCTAGAAGGACCTCTTGAAGCACAACTTCAAGAACTTCTCCATCGACCGGAAAACATGGGAAGAACAAGAGAGTGTCCAAGTCAGTTGGTCAGCAGTGGTCCACACAAGAGTGGAAGTCTTCAAAAAATGCAAATGAACAACACAGAGGAGAAGAAGAGAAAGAGGAAGGACGAGACAAAACAATATCCAGACCATCAGCAGCAAGTGACACAGTTACAATTATGTTGGGTTCATATAGGTGACGTCACGTGACTTCTCAGACGTTGAGCCGATGATCAGCTGTGCCACACTATGATACTGCTCCATAAAGTAGACTATCAATGTGACCGCCAAGTTGAAATATGTCCTATTCTAAGTCAATAGCCCTTCACCAAACTTCAAGCTCCACCAGTATAACATTGGCCTCTTCTGAGCTGTGTTGACCTGCGTTTAAGTCAGCAAATTTGGACCCCTGGAGTGAACGTTCTCCTGCATTTGACAGAGATTTTTGAGAATCTGCTACATTAGGCAGTGTCTTAATAATCTGACAGTTCATCAACATTTTTCTTGTGTGTTTCCAAAGTGATTTTTGTTATGAGACCTAGTTATGTTTCTGATATTACAGCCATGGCTGTAAGCAACCTTTTGTGTAAAGGTTGCTTAGTCTCACCTATGTAGTGTTCGTTACAGTTTTCCTGACATCTGATAGAATACACTACATTGCTCTGTTTGTAACTAGGGATCCTGTTCTTAGGGTGAACTAATTTCTGTCTCAAGATGTTAACCCGTTTAAAGTAAACTGGGATTTTGTGCTGTCTGAAGATCCTCTGTAGTTTTTCCCCTACTCCTGCTAAATAAGGGAGAGACACTCCTCTTCTTCTTGTCTCCATCTCCTGTCTATCTGGTCTCTTTGTTCTCTGGGACTTCTGCACTTTGTCCAGGGACCATCATGGGTATCCACATACTGTGAGGGCTTTCCGGACAAGTTGTTGTTCTTTAGCCCTCCCCTGCAGTTGTGGGCACCTGTAGGGCTCTGTGTTGAAGAGTCCTGATCACCCCGAGCTTGTGAACAAGGGGCTGGTTTGAGCCAAAGAGCAGATATTGGTCAATGTGAATGGGTTTTCTGTAAACCCCTGTCTGGAGCTGCCTGTTCTCTCCAATCTGTGAATACTCTCTGGAATATACTGGAATACTCTCTGGAATACTCTGGAATAATCTCTCTCACTATATATATATATATATATATATATATATATATATATATATATATAGTGCATCCAGAAAGTATTCACAGAGCTTCACTTAGTAAATAAAATGTTTTCCCTCGAATTCACACCATTTCCACCACTTTGTTGATGCACCTTTGGCAGCAATTACAGCCTCAAATCTGCTTGAATATGATGCATGGCACACCTGTCTTTGGGCATTTTTGCCTGTTCCTGGTTATTTTTATTTTTGTAAATTCATGACCTTCGATTTGACTGTAAAGTACTTTGGACACAGTCTGGGTGCTGTAAAGGACTATGGAAAGTAATGTTGATTGATTCATTGTTTCATTCATTCATTCATTCCTCTTTGCAGCACCTCTCAAGCTCCCTCAGGTTTGGATGGTTAGCGTCGCTGGTCAGCCATTTTCAGATCTCTCCAGAGATGTTCAATCCGATTCAGGTCTGGGCTCTGGCTGGACCACTCAAGGACATTCACATAGTTGTCCTGAAGCCATTCCATTGATATCTTGGCTGTGTGCTTAGGGTCATTGTTGTGCTGACAGATGAACTGACACCCCATTGTGAGGTCAAGAGTGCTCTGGAGCAGGTTTACATCCAGGATGTCTCTGTACTTTGCTGCATTCAAGGTTCTCTCAATCCTGATTTGTCTCCCAGTTCCTGCCAGTGAAAAACATCCACACAGCATGATGTTGCCACCAGCTATGGTGCCTGGTTTCCTCCCAACATGACACCTGGCATTCACTACAAAGACTTCAATCTTTGTCTCAGAATTTTGTCCTTCAGGTGTATTTTGACAAACTCCAGGTGGACTGCCATGTGCCTTTTACTAAGGAGTGTCTTCCGTTTGGCCACTCTACCATGCATGCCTGATTGGTGCATTGCTGCAGAGATGGTTGTCCTTGTTGGGTATTTTCTCCTCCAAACATTCTTAAAACCTTTGATAAGACAAACAGAGTCAAGAAACACCAGTGAGACAGAAAGTCAAATTAATCACGCGCGGAGTGCGGCCAGGCTGTACACCAAGGCTACACTAAAGTCTGGCCTGTGCTCCCGCTCTTTTTATTAGAGATGCCCTCATTACATCATAAAACTTGTCCTAAGGGGGGGGGGGGGGGGGGGGACAACGCGAGACAAGTTTCTTCCCGTAACATAAACACATACGTCAATAAGCGCAGCTGTAAGGAAAAACAGTTTCTTTCTTTTACTCTTATCGTCGGAGGTCAGCACATCTCGTTCGTCTGTTGCAGTTATCAGCTGTTGTGCATCTGCCTGGAGTGTCCTGGTCTTCACGCTAAGCATCACATCACAACAGTCAAAACAACCTTCAGGTCTATTACTCCCAGTTCATGACTGACCCCGTCATGCTTCACTCCCAGTCGTTAGTGGCTACAAAAACAAGTTGTATAATAATAATAATAAGTACATCCAGCTCCTCATTCCCAGTTCAGATTGACCCCAGCATGCTAAAACAAGGTTGAATAACACGTACATTCTCGGGGTTAGGTGCAAACAGCACAACACCGTTCTCATCAGAAAGAAGACAAAAGGTACAAATGTTTAACAGTGATAACATATATATAAAATCTTTAACATTCCCCTCCTGTTTATCACCTGTTAAACATACAGTAGTAGTTATCACCTAGCTTAGCACTTCTTTTTGAGATTTTCACTAAGAGGTTCATCATGGTATGTTCTATAGGCTTACACCCCAGAGGTGATGTCATCATTGTCACCATCATCGGTGTCTGGGTCATCATACTTCCATTGGTCTGGGTACAGGTCATGGGAGTCATCGTCCTCCTCGGTGTCGTCTTGCCCCAGGAGTGGATATGATGCTGGTCCCCCTCCTGGTCCTGGACTTATTGCTGTGGTTATCATTCTATTTACAAGGCCTCGGAGACATGGAATACAACAACATCCACACAATGTTAGAATTGCAGCAAATACTGCTATAGACACTAATAGTGAAGAAATCAAAGACCTCCATCTTCCCATCCCTTCCAGCCACCAATCCCAGCCTTCGGTGTTTACTCCACTGTGCTCTTTCATCTTCCTGTTCAACGTTCTCAGCCCGTCAATGGCTTGAGTGAGACTGCCGTCTGCAGCCGTGTTGTTGGGAATGAATGTGCAGCATTGTTCTCCGAACATGGCACAAACACCTCCTTTCTCTGCCAACAACATATCCAGAGCAATACGATTCTGGAAGGCCATAAGGGACGTGGCTTCTAACTGTGAATGGACAGCCTTAAATCCTTCCTCAGTCCAATTTCCTAATTTCTGTACATTGTAGTGGATGTAGTTTATTCTGTCCACGTTTTTATTAATTGAACACCACCAACAGATGGAAGATTCGAATCCAGCTGCTATTTGATCAACCAGTTTATACTCGTCAGGCACTCCTCTGGGGACTCCTATTGCGTCAATATATGTTGGATTTCCTACTCCTTTCCACTCTCTTTTTACTCTATGTCTGGCTATGCCTTTCTGCCAATCTTCAGGAATAAGAGAGGCTGCATATGTCGTAACGTCTTCAGGGGTCATGGGTATGGCTTTAACTGGTAACAATAATGATATTAATGCACAATAACCTGACACATTTCGTGGCAGTCTGTCAAAGATTCTGTTATCACCACACCACCACCATACATCACTCCTACCGACAGGTTTGAATGTGGGAGTACTATGGACCACATTCTTACACCAGGCAGTGTGGCTTAAGCTACCCAAAGTCTTACTTGTCCCTGTCAAGTGTACACATGTATGGTTAGCATGCCCAACTTTGCTTGAAAATAAAGGTTTGATCTTAGTCAATTTGGTCAATGGATAGATCTTGTCCCACTTAGAACATTTGTTGTTTGCTGCAATGTATGTCTGTGTCATAACCGTCAGCAGACAGTCTTTGGGTAATGCTGCCGGTATTACCTGTAATATAGGTCTGGGTCCCATACATACAACACAGTCCTTCTTTGCTGCTAGTCCTGCTTGTTCTGCCATTAAAAGCCAATTGTTATTTTGTCCACTAATTCCTGTAGTTACTAGGAACCAGTCATCTGCCTTCATGTCTTTTGTGCCTTGTACGGACATCCCCTTTGCTTGTATGGGCACCCCCTTTGCTTGTATGGGCACCCCCTTTGACGTACTTAATTTGGTCAATATTGGTTGCTGTACTCTATCTGTTTCACAGAGGAAAAAATGGAAATACGGATCTTTTCCTTGTTTGTATACCCAAAGGAGGAACAACCAACAGTCTCCCTCTATATCAGGTGGGAATATGGTTCCTTTTTCTGTGGTATTCACCACTATAGACAGCTTATCATCTGTTTGATACATTTTGAGAATTTGACTCTGGTACTTAGCCCACTCGGTTTGTGCCCATCTTGGTGTCCATCTACTCCATTCATCGGCTACCAACGTTTCCCATCTCTTATCTTGTTGATCATTGGTCATATACCATGAGAAACTATTTCCGTAATTAGTCCCTCTGTCACCATCCCCACCATCCCATATTCCATGGGTAAGAGCACTATATGGTACAGAGATGACCACAGAAGCTTTTCTAGGAATGCAGGCTTGTATACCAAATCGGTACGCATTGTTCCTATCACAGCTATGTACTGTGGCATTTATTATCGGACTGGGGTCTTCGTTACTTCTTTTTGGTCTCTGCAATCTGCGGAGGTGATCCTTATTATCATGTCCCGTGCTTATGGCTTTTAATAATAAGCCCAATCCGAAAAGAAAAGTAGCATAACAAGGACTGTCCATGGGGTCCAGAAACCCTCGTTCTTTTGTTTTTTTTCTTTCGCCATTTCTGCACACTACAGCACACCTATGTTCAGAACAGTGGCTTCTTAATGTCTTCTGCTAGCTTTCGTGTCTAACCTGGATCTTAACACCAAGCTCACACACTATTACTAGTCTTGTCCTACTGTTCTTACTGTTTGTCTGTGTCTGCAGAAATGACTTTCTTACAGTGAGTCAAATGAATCCATGTACTTCTTTCCCCAATTTTCAAGGCTGTGGGTGTTGTGAGTAGTACTTGATGGGGCCCTTCCCATTTAGGTGAATGCCAGTGTTTTCTCTTGATGCTTCTTATCAACACCCAGTCTCCAGGTACCACTTTAGGGTCCTCCTGTGGAGAAATGGGATCATCAGTGTTTGGAACTCTCCCTCGTTGTCCTTCTAACATTTTTCTCATGTAATCCGCCAAATTGGCTTCCTCAGGTACATCCCAAATTTGCCCATAATATGGCAATCGATATTTTCTGCCAAACAATGTTTCATACAGTGTCAACCCCATGGTACTAGTTATGTTTATATACATTTTTACCAAATCTACACAATGTGTCCATGGTCTGCCTGTTTCCTCCATTGTCTTTCTAAGTCTGTTTTTTACTGTTCCATTCATCCTTTCCACTAATCCGGCGCTTTGTGGATGATAAGCACAATGATTTTTGAGATTGACCTGTAGCGCTTCTCCTACGTATTGCACTATTGTATTAACAAAATGCGCTCCATTATCTGAATAGACTGTTTCTGGTATTCCAAATCGTGGAATGATGTCTTTGCACAATGCCTTAGCCACTGTAAGTGCATCTGCATGTTTTGTAGGGAACAATTCTACCCATTTTGAGAAGGCATCAATTATGACTAAACAAAATTCCTTCCCTTCATGTTTACTCAGCTGTATATAATCCATATGAATCACTTGAAAGGGATATTGTGGTGTTGGAAATTTGCCTCTTTGGGGTCTCAAATTGCCTTGTGAGTTGTGTTTTGCACATATCATGCATGCTCTACAATGCTGTTTTGCATATGCATCGAACCCATAAAGACAAAAAATAGATTGCAATTGCGATATCATACCCCCTGATGAGACATGCGTCACGCCATGGCTCATAATAGCTGCCCATTTAAACATATTTTTTGGCAATATGGGTTTCTTTTGTGGTCATACGTACAAATCATTTGCATACGTAGCCCCTTTAGCTATCCACATTTGTTTTTCTCTGTCAGTTGCCTGCTGTTGCATGTCAGCAAGCAGTGTATGACCTAAATGCAATCTGGAGTAGTGTCCTGTACAACAAAAATAGAAGAAGCTGCTGCTGCCTCTTTTGTTGCTCTGTCAGCAAAATCATTTCCTTTTGAAATACTGTCAGAGCCTTTGGTGTGAGCCGCACATTTGCATATAGCAATTTGTTTAGGCAATTTCACAGCCTTCAGTAGTGCAGTTAGGAGTGTGGCATGAGTCACTGGCTTTCCAGATGATGTCACCATTCCACGCTCTTCCCACAGTTTTGCAAACACATGCACTGTGCTGAAAGCGTACTGGCTGTCTGTATAAATTGTTACAGCCGTACCTTTAAACAGATAGCAAGCTGCAGTTAAAGCAACTAATTCAGCTGCTTGTGCTGAAAATGACGATGGCAATGAAGCAGAATCCAATACTTCTGAATTTGTGACAACAGCATATCCAGATTGTGTTTGTCCGTAAGCGTTTTTAGTGGAAGAACCATCCACATACACAATTGTACTGTTTGGGATGGGTGTGTCCTGGAGGTCTGGGCGTGCTTTCGTACAGACCGTAGCTACATCAAGACAATTGTGCGGCTCACCATCCTCAGGTAAAGGTATCAATGTGGATGGATTCAATGTTGTACAGCGCTCTACCGTAAGATGTGGTTGTGATAATAGCAAGGACATACACGAAAGATGTCTTGCTGGGGACAAAAGGCTCATGTTTGTCTGCAACAGAAGTGCAGAAACTGCATGTGGAACTTTCAGTGTCAACTGATGGAATAGAACAACATTACTGCTACTTTGAACAGCCATAGAGGCTGCAATAACAGCCTGTACGCATGGTGGTAAAGCACTTGCCACTGCATCCAATTTAGATGAGTAGTAGGCAACTGGCCTCAATTTTGAGCCATATACTTGAACCAAAACACTAGTCATGAATTTATTCTTACAATCAACTGTTTGAATGAATGGTTTACTATAATCTGGTAGTGCCAAAACTGTGGATGACACTAATGTTTGTTTTACTTTTACAAAAGCTTCCTCAGCTTCTTTGTTCCATTCCAACACGGTTGACTTTGAAATATCATCCTTGTACATCAAATCAGAAAGTGGACTAGTCAATTCTGCATAGCAGGGAATCCATGCCCTGCAGTAATTAGTCAGTCCAAGAAATGACATCATCTGCTTTTTGGTTTGTGGTTTTGGAGCGTGCAAAATTGCTTCCTTCCTGTCAGACAGGATAGTACGCCCTGTGGCTGATAATTCATGTCCTAAATATTTTACTTTATCCCTACACAACTGAACTTTGTTTTTACTCACTTTGTGGCCATTATCAAATAAGAAACATAATAATGCTACTGTGTCAGTTATGCAGTTTTCTCGTGTGTCAGAGGCAATCAAAATGTCATCAACATACACTAATAGTTGGCTATCTGCCGGTGGAACGAAATTGGCTAAACATGCTGACATGACTTGAGAATAAATAGTTGGACTCTCTGCGTAACCCTGCTGTAATCTGGTGAATGTATATCGTTGTCCTTTAAAGGTAAAAGCAAACCAGAATTGACTATCTGGGTGTACTGGCACAGAGAAAAATGCATTACTTATGTCAATTACTGAGAAACTATTAGAATTTGGTCTCAGCGAATTTAACAAGGTGTGTGGATCTGGGACACATGGTGCTCTTTTAATCACAGCAGCATTTACTGCCTGCAGATCTTGAATCATTCTCCACCCTACTGAGGGCGGAGCCTTTTTTACGGGAAATATGGGTGTGTTACATGGTGAATCTGGACATGGCACTATTACTCCTGCTGTTAATAAATTCTCTACTACTGGCCTGATTCCTTCAATTGCATCAGGTTTCAATGGATACTGTCTTACACATGGTCTGTATTCTGTTTTTGGTCTTATAACTACAGGTTGTGCATTTTTTATCAGTCCTACGTCTGAAGGACCTGTTGTCCACAATCCTGATGGTACAGAAGAGAGAAGATCATCCTCTTCAGGACTCAACTGAAACACTCAGGATTGTGAAGTGGACACATCAATGTGTGTTCCAGCTGTCAGCACCAATGAGACATTAACTGGCACTTTATACAATTTAGTTGATGGACTGAACTCCGTTCGTGGTCCAACTCTGCTCCAATCAGTGGCTGACAAAGCTGTTATGACTGTCAGTCCCAATTCTTGCCATTCCGTCAAATATGGCTTACAAAGTGACACATGTAATGGCATACCTGTAAATCTCAATTTTAAAATGTCTTCAGTGGCACCTGTCACTGTTATGACAGCTGTTGAGTTGCCATCATGAATCAAATCGGTCATTGTCAGCTTCACAGTGTGAAACGTTTTTCAATTTGTTTTCATAGTCACCATCCAGACCTGGAGGATCTTTATGCCACATTGTGACATGCAGGTCAGGTGGTGACATCTTTTGTTCAGGATTTTTTAGTAGGGCTGTCGCTTGCAAGACGACATCTTTACCCCATCCTGCAGCATCTTCTTCTGAAATGTCAAATGTATAGTAATAGTGGAATGTGGGGTCATCGCTTTCTTCTCTTACCATGTTAACGCCTCCTGTGCGTTCAACAACTAATTTCCCTTGTTCCACAATTATGGACAAGCCCAATGCAGTCAATCCGTCTCGTCCTAAAAGGTTAACTGGACATTGTGGCATGTTCAACACTGACATAGTACATGTCAGGCCAAATGGATCTGTCAACGTTATGGGTTTAGTGATAGGGACGTCTGATGTTTGTCCATTTGCAGAGCGAACCCTAAAGATTTCGTTGCTTAATTGATGGACAGGTATGTTGTCATTACATGTGGTTCTACATGCTCCTGTATCACAAAGGAATGTCACTGGTCGTCCATTTACCAACAAAGTCACTTCTGGTTTTTGGTACCGGATTTCCCAGTAAGGCACACAGATCCATATCACAATCAGACTGCCTATCTGATGTGGAATCATGGATTATGGATTCTAGTCATTGTGGATACTGTGGCTGCGGAGGATTATTCCGTTGTGGAATTCCTCCTGCTGCTCCCTCAGTAGGTGGATTCGGACAATTCTATACATATGTCCCTCTCTTCCACAGTTCCAACAAATCAGGGGACCACGTGGTGGCCCTCCCTGTCTGTGCTGCTGTTGTGGTTGCCATGGTCCTTGACGTTGTGGCTGTCCACCTTGTCTGTTTTGCCATTGCTTTTGGGGGCGTTTGCACTGCTTCTGCTGTCTTAAGTTACCCTGGTGGTAATATTTCATCATCTCCGTGTGCTACATACACTCCTTGTTGCTGTTTCCTGTCTTTTTCTGCTTTAAGACTCCTTCTGCATGACAGCAGTGTGTATGTGTTTCTTCCAATGTGCCTGTAGGCAATCCAATCCAATGTTTCTGTATCCAAGCTTTTATATCCTTATTGGAAGTTGGATCAGAGCGTTTTTCAACTGTTGTTCATACACTGGGTTCCTGGCAATATGCCACTATGGACCCTAAATACACTCTCAAATCTGCATCTAAACTCTGTCCATGGTTCTCCTTCCTTTCTGTGTTGTCCTGGTAATTTCAGTGTAATTTATTTTTGGTCCTAACACACCTTTTGCTCGTGTAATCATAGCTTCCACTCTTGTTTTCAAGACTAGATCATCATGTGGCAACGGTACGCCATCCTGGTCCTGCAGGATTCCAGTCTCTGCGTATCTGACTCCATTTAGGGCCACATGCTTTCATCCACACCTGTTGGACTTCAGGTCCATTAAGGTGGTAAGAATTTCTAATGTTTTCTATATCCTGCATAAATCCCTCAATATCGACATGTGGCGATGGTATCATGTCGACTGCTGCTTTGATATCATCAGCATTCCATGTTCGATATACGAGCATGGTTGATCGCTGTCCTGCTGTTCCTGCACGAGGAATTTGGTACTTCTATCATAGGATAGGCACCTCCCTGGTCACTGTGTGTTCCACCATGGGAGGGGCTGTGGGCACTTTCGCTTGACTGCGTGTTCTGGTTTTTTCTGGTTTTTCACTTTTTACCTTAGGTTTACTGCCAAATCATACTGTGGTGGCGGTACAATCGTCCATCCTCTGGTAGAGGAGATAAAGGTGTTGTTGTCACCCGACGATCCAGCCGGCGGTGGTTGTTGAGGCTGTTCTGGTTCTCTGTGCTGAATTATCACATCTTCTTCTGCCTTACCTACAGCTTTCTTTTTCCTTGCTTTCTCTAATCGTCGCTTCTCTGCTCCCTTCTGTCTGTTCTCTGCTTCCTCCTCCCAAATGCCACTAAATCTGCCCCTACTTTCTGCATCTTTTTCTCATCACCTTTATGTTTCTGTTCTAACTCCTTGCTTTAGCTTCTGTATGCTGATCAGGTTCAGTCGGTCCGTCAAGTCATGTTTATTTATCCAGGTCTCCAATTTCTTTGTTGCTTTTGGATTTTTTGGCTTCCATAAATTTCCAGTCGTCAGTTGATAAATTTTCCTTATTTTTAGCGTCTTACCCCCCATTTTATTATCCCTTGTTATAATTTGGACTTCAGACGGGGGCACACCTAGGGTGTTCTAAATCTGAAGTTTTCACACTTTCTTTGGACGTGACAATTAATTTGCCGTCGTGTGGGTTGATTCCTTTCACCTCCCCGTAGGAAGCGGAATCACTTGCCTTCGCATCCACACACACGGTTGTCACTAACGTTGTCAAAGTATTACACTTTCACGACAGTTATTTACACTTACCACAAAACACTATTTACACATAGAAACACTTTAATAATCGTACGCGTATTCTTATGCCAGGGGAGCTCGCCCTCCCGTGAAATTTAACTAATGTCCTGCATTAGGGGACTCCGCCGTCCCTGCCGAATTTAACTGCTTTTTACAGTGCCGTATTTCTACCCGGGATTTCCTTTACGTATTAAAACAGAGGAGTCCGTACCCTCCTTCCGGAATTTAACTACGGGCGACCTCGCAACAACGTAGAGGAGTCCGCCCTCCCTCGCGGATTTTAACTGCTTTGCATTAACAGACGATTCACGCCATCGCTTACGGAGTTTAACTGTTTTATGTGATCACTTTTATCCCCTACCGGTACGCGTATATAAACAGAGGAGTCCGCACCCTCCTTACAGAGTTTAACTGTGTTTCATTAACAGACGATTCTGTATCATCGCTTGCGGAATTTAACTGTTTTATGTGATCTGATCACCACTCACTCAGTACTGTTTACAAAGAAATTTACTCCTGACTCGACTTCCTGTCTGTCTTCTTCGGGAAAATCTCGTCAACCAGACGATGCCAACGGTGGTCGACAATTGCAGACACGATCAATCGATCGGAACCTTGGCCAAGGATTTATGTCTGGGACTTGACGACCCCCGCCGGACACCTCCGGTGTTGTTGAGATCCCGGACGTAGCCCCCAGTCAATGTTGGGTATTTTCTCCTCCAAAACATTCTTAAAACCTTTGATAAGACAAACAGAGTCAAGAAACACCAGTGAGACAGAAAGTCAAATTAATCACGCGCGGAGTGCGGCCAGGCTGTACACCAAGGCTACACTAAAGTCTGGCCTGTGCTCCCGCTCTTTTTTATTAGAGATGCCCTATACATCATAAAACTTGTCCTATAGGGGGGGGGGGGGGACAACGCGAGACACGTTTCTTCCCGTAACATAAACACATACGTCAATAAGCGCAGCTGTAAGGAAAAACAGTTTCTTTCTTTTACTCTTATCGGCGGAGGTCAGCACATCTCGTTCGTCTGTTGCAGTTATCAGCTGTTGTGCATCTGCCTGGAGTGTCCTGGTCTTCACGCTAAGCATCACATCACAACAGTCAAACAACCTTCAGGTCTATTACTCCCAGTTCATGGACTGACCCCGTCATGCTTCACTCCCAGTCGTTAGTGGCTACAAAAACAAGTTGTATAATAATAATATAAGTACATCCAGCTCCTCATTCCCAGTTCAGATTGACCCAGCATGCTAAAACAAGGTTGAATAACACGTACATTCTCGGGGTCAGGTGCAACAGCACAACACCGTTCTCATCAGAAAGAAGACAAAAGGTCAAATGTTTAACAGTGATAACATATATATAAAATCTTAACAGTCCTTCTAGAAGATTCCCCTCCTTCACACAGGAATGATGGAGCTCTGACAGAGTAACCTTGGTCACCTCCCTGACTAAGGCCCTTCTCCCTGATCCCTCAATTTAGATGGGAAACCACTCTCGGAGAGTCCTATGGATCCAAACTTCTTCCATTTATGGATGATGGAGGCCACTGTGCTCATTATGACATTCAATGCCAGCAGAATTTTTTTCTGTACCTTTCCCAGATTTGTACCTCAAGACAATCCTGTTTAGGAGGTCTACAGACAATTCCTTTCTTTCCTTGCTTGGTTGGTGCTCTGACATGCACTGTCAACTGTGGGTATTATACACTCAACAAAAATATAAACGCAACACTTTTGGTTTTACTCCCATTTCCCCTCAAATATTGTTCACAAACCAGTCTACATCTGTGATAGTGAGCAACTTCTCCTTTGCTGAGATATCCATCCAACCTCACAGGTGTGCCATACCAAGATGCTGATTAGACACCATGATTAGCGCACAGGTGTGCCTTAGACTGCCCACATAAAAGGCCACTCTGAAAGGTGCAGTTTTGTTTTATTGGGGGGGGGATACCATTCAGTATCTGTGGTGACCACCCATTTGCCTCATGCAGTGCAACACATCTCCTTCGCATAGAGTTGATCAGGTTGTCAATTGTGCCTGTGGAATGTTGGTCCACTCCTCTTCAATGGCTGTGCGAAGTTGCTGGATATTGGCAGGGACTAGATACACGCTGTCGTATGCGCCGGCCCAGGAGCATCCCAAACATGCTCAATGGGTGACATTCCTGTGAGTATGCCGGCCATGCAAGAACTGGGACATTTTTCAGCTTCCAGAATTGTGTACAGATCCTGCAACATGGGGCTGTGCATTATCATGCTGCAACATGAGGTGATGTTCTTGGATGTATGGCACAACAAATGGGCCTCAGGATCTCGTCACGGTATCTCTGTGCATTCAAAATGCCATCATAAAATGCACCTGTGTTCTTCGTCCATAACAGACGCCTGCCCATACCATACCCCACCGCCACCATGGGCCACTCAATCCACAACATTGACATCAGAAAACCGCTCACCCACACGACGCCACACATGCTGTCTGCCATCTGCCCTGAACAGTGTGAACCGGGATTCATCGGTGAAGAGAACACCTCTCCAACGTGCCAAACGCCAGCGAATGTGAGCATTTGGCCACTCAGTCCGTTACGACGACGAAACTGGAGTCCGGTCGAGACCCCGATGAGGACGACGAGCATGCAGATGAGCTTCCCTGAGACGTTTCCAGTGACAGTTTGTGCAGAAATTCTTGGTTATGCAAACCGATTGTTTCAGCAGCTGTCTGAGTGGCTGGTCTCAGACGATCTTGGAGGTGAACATGCTGGATGTGGAGGTCCTGGGCTGGTGTGGTTACATGTGGTCTGCGGTTGTGAGGCTGGTTGGATGTACTGCCAAATTCTCTGAAACGCCTTGGAGACGGCTATTGGTAGAGAAATGAACATTCAATACACGTGCAACAGCTCTGGTGACATTCCTACTGTCAGCATGCCAATTGCACGCTCCCTCAAATCTTGCGACATCTGTGGCATTGTGATGTGTGATAAAAACTGCACCTTTCAAGAGTGGCCTTTTATTGGGCAGGTCTAAGGCACACCTGTGCACTAATCATGGTGTCTAATCAGCATCTTGATATGGCACACCTGTGAGGTGGGATGGATTATCTCAGCAAAGGAGAAGTGCTCACTATCACAGATTTAGACTGGTTTGTGAACAATATTTGAGGGAAATGGTGATATTGTGTATGTGGAAAAAGTTTTACATCTTTGAGTTCATCTCATACAAAATGGGAGCAAAACCAAAAGTGTTGCGTTTATATTTTTGTTGAGTGTATGTAGACAGTTGTGTGCCTTTCCAAATCATGTCCATTCAACTGAATTTACCCCAGGTGGACTCCAATTAAGCTGCAGAAAAATCTCAAGTATGATCAGTGGAAACAGGATGTACCTGAGCTCAGTTTTGGGCTTCGTGGCAAAGGCTGTGGTTACATATGTACATGTAATTTCATAGTTTTTTTTTTTTTTATAAATTTACAAAAATCCCCCCCCCAAAAAAAAAAACACATTGCCATTATGGGGTATTGCGTGTAGAATGCTGATGAAAATAATGAATTTCACCCATTTTGTAACAAGGCTGTAACATAACAAAATGTGGAAAAAGTGAAGCACTGCAAATACTTTTCACATGCACTGTACACGCACCATGACCCAGACCTGGATAAGTGGCTGAAAATTAATGAATATATGTAAATGACTTGGTCTTGGTCTCCAGAGGGATGAGCTGAGATGATCCTGTCGATGGAGGAGGAATGTGGTGGAGCCTATCCCCCAGGCAGTAGACTGGCACCAACTGATGGTGGAGGCGGTGGAGGGAACATCAGGTAGGAACTGACAAGACAGCAAGATGTGAGTAAGATATGAAGATTTTAAAGAATGTGCATGCATTCTGTCGATAGCACCTTCTTTGGGTATTGATTGTAGCTGGAGTCACTTATCTGATTTTGATGGACTCCTAAAATATGGGTCTTCTGGCAGAACCTATGCTGTGCTGCATTTCTTAACTTGTTAACAGAAACTGGATGGACTTTCTTGTGTTTATTTCATCAGCCAAGTTGCATAGACATGGAGGCATTTGCAAGTCAATCATGCCCAAAGAAATGTGCTGAGCATTCCGTCTGAGTCCACTGAAGTATTCATTTATTTCACACACAGTTCTCAAGTGCTTCAATCATAGCATCCCATGATTCTTCAAAGATCACAGGACTGTCTGCAAAGTCGAGGTCAGTAATCCATTCCTCACCAGCAAAAATCAATACAGGCTGCAGGAAAGCACTAACAATATTCAAGCTTGATAGCAATGAGTACTCACAGAGTAAGGAAGCAGTTGATGGTGGAATTCTTGGATTTGAAACCAGACCATGATTGACAGGAGTTTGTGTGTGTCTGGGGGTGCCCTTTTTGCTAGTTGTTTCTTTTGGTCTCATGTTCACAGAAACAATGGCTCATTTGTCTCATAAGACCCGGCAACACTCGATGAGAAATTTGATGGGGATGTTCAAATGGACATTTGTGGCATTTTGATATCTGTCACAGATGCTCCATTCAGGGACAGATTATTCACCAAATGTCAAGGAGGGATTTAGTCTTCCTCCTTCCTTATAGGATTGAAAAAGCTCAGTCACAATGACTCACTCTCTTGTGGTTTTTCAGCAGAAAGATACACTTGAATGGAATGACATTCGTGTTAGACACCATCTAACTGTCTTTGTGCAGGCAAGGTTACATTAAACATGAATTAAAGTGCATATTGTAAATGTTTCAATGTTCCCTTTCTTTGCAGTAGATACTCTGTAGTATACAATAGCTTTCACCAGGACAACCGCACTGTGCAAAGCGGCATCAGGAAATTAATCCAGTGTTCCTGACTGACGTAAAAACAAGGCTTCTGGCAGGATTTGTATAAACTGTTGTGTCGGTTTGGAAAGACTAAAGAAAGACTCGAGGCTTTTATATGCTTAACTTGTTACAATCAATTACAATTACAAGTTCACAAGAAAAAGGAAACACACACACACACACACACACAAAAAAAATGGAGAGCAACACAGATGGTGGTTTTCTCAGTGATTGTCATGTCCCATACACCTCACGACCCCAAACGTATGGTGTTATTTACACACATACAGAGATAACGATCCGTCAATCAGTGATGTACATTTACCAATACCACTAAAAATCTAACATCACTGTAAACACGTACAGTCAGCAACCTCCCAATAAATTCACACCAAAAGAACAAGCATGAAACATGACATTAATAACACAATGTACAACTCCCATGAGCCTTTGCTCTCTCACAGTCTCAGACTGAGAAAATCTTCTGGTTTTGGCTACGTTTTCTGCAGTGGTGCTTTGAGCATGACTGTTAAAATAAAAGTCTTTATTTAACTTAATACAAGTACAAGTAAATATATTATACATTGTAGGATATTAAATGGGATCATTAAAAATGAGACAAGAAACCCTTATCAAAAATATTTTATAGATAATGAAATTCATATGAAAGGTACGAACGAAGCAGCCAATGGATTCAATGATTTTTTTTTTTTTTTTTTGTCAATGCTTGGCCAAACCTGCTAAAAGCCATTAAGACCAATGGCGCAGAAATACGAGGGCTGTCAATAAAGTATAGGTCCTTTTTATTTTTTTCAAAAACTATATGGATTTCATTCATATGTTTTTACGTCAGACTGGCGCTTTGTTTGATCAAAATTTTTTCTAAACCTGTGAGGCACATCGAAGTGGACACGGTTCGAAAAATTAAGCTGGTTTTCGGTGAAAATTTTAACGGCTGATGAGAAATTTGAAGTGATACTGTCGCTTTAAGGACTTCCCAGGCGCTGTCGTCAGCCTGTTTCAAGCTGAAAACCTCCACATTTCAGGCTCTATTGATCCAGGACGTTGTGAGAGAACAGAGACGTTTCAGAAGAAGTCGGTTTCAGCATTTTATCCAGATATTCCACTGTTAAAGGAGATTTTTTAATGAAAGACGTGCGGACGGGTCCACGCGTCAGGACGCAGCCGGCGCGGGCGAAAAAAACCCCATGTTGATAACCATTTGTAAAATCCAGGCGGCTTTTGATGGCTTTCAGTGGAGTGAGTATATGAGATATTGTTTAACAGCTGGACATGTTCCAACTTGTCCTTAAGGCTTCCAACAGAGGTGTTTTTCCTGTGGTGGAGTGTCGCAGTGGCTGCGAGCCGATGCTGCAATCCGTCCGCACATCTTTCATTAAAAAAATCTCCTTTAACAGTGGAATATCTGGATAAAATGCTGAAACCAACTTATTCTGAAACGTCTCTGTTCTCTCACAACGTCCTGGATCAATAGAGCCTGAAATGTGGAGGTTTTCAGCTTGAAACAGGCTGATGACGGCGCCTGAGAGCGCTGCGCGACGTCTCGCACCGTGGGAAGTCCTTAAAGCGACAGTATCACCTCAAAATCTCTCATCAGCCGTTAAAATTTTCACCAAAAACCAGCTTAATTTTTCGAACCGTGTCCACGTCGATGTGTCTCACAGGTTTAGAAAAAATTTTGATCAAACAAAGCGCCAGTCTCTCAGCAACTTCTCAGACAAAGGAATTCCGACGAAGGGCTGGATGACTCCTCCCACAAGGAGTGCTCACAGGCGAATGACGTCACCGACAGGCATGGAAAAACTCACGCATGCGCACGAGGGTTCAAGCATGTCTGACGTAAAAACATATGAATGAAATCCATATAGTTTTTGAAAAAAATAAAAAGGACCTATACTTTATTGACAGACCTCGTAGACGCCCTGATTATGTTGAAAGAAATTGTAGCTCCATGTTTGTAAAAGCAGTGGAAGAAAGTGAAATTTATGACATTTTCAGTGGCTTCAACAACAAAACCAGTACGGATTGGAATGGTATGGACACATTAACCATGAAGAGTGTGCTCGATGGTTTAGTAAAATGACTGATGCATGTCTTCAACTTGTCATTTCAAAATGTGGTCTTTCTGTGCACGATGAAAGTAGCTAAAGCTGTTCCCATTTACAAATCATGACATAGCATATGGCTCCAAGTTGGGACATGCCTATCTTGGCTTTCAGTGGCTTACCAGTCGAGTGAGTATAAGAGAAATTGTGGAGAGCTGGGCTTTCCCAACTTGTCCTCTGACACTCCAAAACGGAGGTGTTCTTTGTCTCGCTCCATCAGCAAATCCGTCGTGACGCGCGAGGCCTCCGCGCGGGTTTCCATGACAAAATCTCTTGTTAAAAGTGAAATCTGCCGGAAAATGGCTGATGCCCAGCTCTTGTGATAACCAGAGAAATTGCACACGATGGTCCCGGAGCCATACAGCCATCTGTTTAGAAATGAAATGGTTGTTTCTGCCTGTCGATCGCGGCTCAGAGCGCGGTGCGCCGTGCACCATTGTGGGCCGTCCTTAAAGCGGTAGTAACACTCCTTAATCTCTGTGAAGCCCAAAAAATTTTCACCGAAAGCCAAATGAATTTTCCGAATGGTTTCCAGCTGCCTGTCTAACAGTTTCTGAAAAAATTCTGATGGAGCAAAGCCCAAATCATTCCGCCATTTCCTCGCAATGAAAAAATGACGAGAGGGGTGGACCAGTGCTCACTCAAAGCCTGCCCACAGGCGAATGATGCAACTGACAGGCGTGAAAAAACTCACGCATGCGCACGAAGGTTCAAGCTTGGCTGACGTAAAAACATATGAATCAAATCCATATATTTTTTGCATAAAATAAAAAGGTCCGTTACTTTTCTAACAGACCTCGTAATAATTGATCAACATATTGATTTATTCTGCCTTACAGAAACCTGGTTACAGCAGGATGAATATGTTAGTATAAATGAGTCAACACCCCCGAGTCACACTAACTGTCAAAATGCTCGAAGCACGGACTGAGGGGGAGGATAAGCAGCAATCTTCCACTCCAGCTTATTAATTAATCAAAGACCCAGACAGAGCTTTAATTCATTTGAAAGCTTGACTCTTAGTCTTGTCCATCCAAATTGTAAGTCCCAAAAAACAGTTTTATTTGTTATCTATCGTCCACCTGGTCGTTACTGTGAGTTTCTCTGTGAATTTTCAGACCATTTGTCTGACTTAGTGCGTAGCTCAGATAAGATAATTATAGTGGGTGATTTTAACATCCACATAGATGCTGAGAATGACAGCCTCAACACTGCATTTAACTCACTGAGTGCCATTGACGCTTAAACGTGTCTTTTCAGATAGTAACGCTCAGCGCCAAAGATGCGTTATCATGCCAATTACACTTTTTTATGGGGGGGGGGGGGGGGGTTGTTGAGGTAATCAGCTGATCTAGCTTGTGTAAAAAAAATTAGAGTTGTAATCATAAGGGAACCCATTCTGTGGGTGGTAGCAGTGTGAGTGTGGACCAGAGCGCGGCTTGCTCTCCACCATTGTGCGGACGTCTTACAGTTGTAACGCTCCTAATCCGACTGGTTTCCACCTGGCTGTCTGTTAAACTGGATGCAGTCGTGCTGCTCCAGTCGTTCTGTCTTTTTCCCTGGAATGAAAAAACGTTGAGCGCACGGCACACACCTCACACAAAGGCTGCTTACAAGCAAATGACGCAATCAACAGGCTCATGCAAGCATGTGATTCAAATCCATCAGGTTTTGGAAAAAAATTAAAAAGTCCGATACGCGGGAGTCAGAGGGAGAAGACGCGCCGCCGAGAGAAGAGACAGACGGAGTTCCTCCCCTGACGTTTTTTTTTTTTTGGTGCATTATACAATAGGATCACTTTTCATAATGTTTGAGATGTCACTGAAGCAAAAACAATTATAATCAAAGACATTTTCTCCTTGAAATGTTGCTTGTCACAAAAAGCCAATTTTCTCAGTTTTTTGTCAGAAATCAGCATTTTTAGTGATACCCACCCATGTTCTGCAGACAATTACTAAATAATGGAAGAGGTACAAAAAACAAACAAACATTTTTTTTTTTTTTTTTTCTGATGATAAAGGAAGTCTCAAGTTTTTTTGGTATGTTTGTTGTGACATGGCCATAGAACTTAGTTTTCTATGGGTCTTGAAAAACACTCGAATGCTGAAATATCTGGCAGTGGGATGTTCTGAAATTTGAAAATGGCTGGCACTCAATGAGTTAATCTATTATTAGATTCAGTTAGCTTTGCCAAATGTAAATGAGCCCACCCCCATTTTAACTGCACTTTAGATCTTGTTCTGACATATGGCATACAAATTGAAGACAACTATTCCCTTGAAAACCCCCTGTGTCTGATCATTCTTAATAACATTTACATTTACTTTAATGGCTACCCAGCAGGTGGCATGGTGACTTAGTGGTTACCACTGTGCCTCAGAGGAGTAGGTGTGGGTTCAATTCCCAGGGCCTTTCTGTGTGGAGTTTGCATGTTCTCCCGTGTTTGGGGGTTTCCTCCGGGTGCTCCGGTTTCCTCCCACATCCAAAGCATGCGGTTAGGTGGATTGGAATCTTTACCAAAATTGTCCTTAGTGTGCGTGTGGTGTGTCTGCATTTGTTTGTCTGTTTGTGGCCCTGTGACAGACTGGCGTCCTGTCCTGGGTGTACCCCACCCACACCCTATGACTGCTGGGATAGGCTCCAGCCCCCGTGACCCTTGATTGGACTAAGCAGTAGAAGATGGATGGATGGATGGATGGATGGATGGACTACCCAGCAGTGGGGAATAAGTTTCATTACAGTAGAAGTTTCTGAAAGCGTTGTAACTAGGTTTAAGGATATGATCCTTCTTTGTTATGTTCTTCAATGCCATATACCAACACACAGTGCAGAGTAGCTACCTAAACTCTGTGAGTGAGATAGATCTCATAAATAGCTTGACGCTCATGTAGCACAACTTTGGATGCTGTAGCTCCTCTGAAAAAGAGAGCCTTAATCAGAAATGCTTGACTCCGGGTATAACCCACAAACTCGCAGCTTAAAGCAGATAACTCGTAAGCTGGAGAGGAAATGGCGTCTCACTAATTTAGAAGATCTTCATTTAGCCTGGAAAACGAGTCTGTTGCTTATAAAAAAGCCCTCCGTAAAGCTAATACATCTTACTACTCATCATTAATTGAAGAAAATAAGAACAACCCCAGGTTTTTTTTCAGCACTGTAGCCAGGCTGACAGAGTCAGAGCTCTATTGAGCCGAGTATTCCTTTAACTTTAACTAGTAATGACTTCATGACTTCTTTGCAAATAAAATTTTAACTATTAGAGAAAAAATTATCCATAACCATCCCAAAGACATATCTTTATGTTCGGCTGCCTTCAGTAATGCTGGTATTTGGCTAGACTCTTTCTCTCTGATTGTTCTGTCTGAGTTATTTACATTAGTTACTTCCTCCAAACCATCAACATGTCTATTAAACCCCATTCCTACGAGGCTGCTCAAGGAAGCCCTACCATTAGTTAATGCTTCGATCTTAAATATGATCAATCTATTTATTAGTTGGCTATGTACCACAGGCTTTTAAGGTGGCCGTAATTAAACCATTACTTAAAAAGCCATCACTTGACCCAGCTATCTTAGCTAATTATAGGCCAATCTCCAACCTTCCTTTTCTCTCAAAATTCTTGAAAGGGTTGTTGTAAAATCATCTGCAGAGAAATGGTCTATTTGAAGAGTTTCATTCAGGTTTCAGAATTCATCATAGTACAGAAACAGCATTAGTGAAGGTTACAAATGATCTTCTTATGGCCTCAGACAGTGGACTCATCTCTGTGCTTGTTCTGTTAGACCTCAGTGCTGCTTTTGATACTGTTGACCATAAAATTTTATTACAGAGATTAGATGCCATAGGTATTAAAGGCACTGTGCTGCAGTGGTTTGAATCATATTTATCTAATAGATTACAATTTGTTCATGTAAATGGGGAGTCTTCTTCACAGACTAAGGTTAATTATGGAGTTCCACAAGGTTCTGTGCTAGGACCAATTTTATTCACTTTATACATGCTTCCCTTAGGCAGTGTTATTAGAAAGCATTGCTTAAATTTTCATTGTTACGCAGATGATACCCATCTTCCCTGAAAGTTCCCTGAAAAGCCTTCAGTTAATTCAAAATGCTGCAGCAAGAGTACTGACAGGGACTAGAAGGAGAGAGCATATTTCACCCATATTGGCCTCTCTTCACTGGCTCCCTGTTAATTCCAGAATAGAATTTAAAATTCTTCTTCTTACTTATAAGGTTTTGAATAATCAGGTCCCATCTTATCTTAGGGACCTCTTATCACCATATCACCCCAAATAGAGCCCTTCTCTCTCAGACTGCAGGCTTACTTGTAGTTCCTAGGGTTTTTAAGAGTAGAATGGGAGCAGAGCCTTCAGCTTTCAGGCTCCTCTCCTGTGGAACCAGCTCCCAATTCGGATTAGGGAGACAGACACCCTCTCTACTTTTAAGATTAAGCTTAAAACTTTCCTTTTTGAAAAAGCTTATAGTTAGGGCTGGATCAGGTGACCCTAAACCATCCCTTAATTATGCTGCTATAGACTTAAGCCCAGGTTACACATAGACGGTTTTATCCTCGGGTAGTACGTAGACCAAAGTTCGCGGTAGTTCCGGCTGTTTTCGCAGTGGAAAGGGGTGGAGCATTTCGCCGGCAATTTGACCGCCGTACTAGCCGCAAATACGTGGATAAAACGCTGCTAAATCCGCCGAATAAAGCAGAGTTTTGACCCTGTAGCATCCGGCACACGTCAGGAAACAGGGGTTAATACTTAGTTCTATCCTTTTCAATCTCAGGTTAAGAAGCGCATGAGAATGGCGTTGTTCTGCTGCCGCCGATAATGCCCTGTGTACCGCTGGATTTATCCAGGCAAATCCTGCGTTACTCCAGGAACTTTTGCTTATAGGCACCACCCCAGAGTATAATAGGCTGAAGCAGCTGTCAGTGCAGAGGGAGGGAGTGACAGGGAGCTTATCTCTCAGCCTTTCTTTTTTGTCCTTTTCCCCCTCCTCAACGTGTTGCTCGTCTGCACCACAGGACTACCCTATGCTTCTGAACCCGACCTCTTGGTAAGTCCTTGCCGCTGCCAATTTTATTTTAGGAGGTATACTGGAGCTTCTCTGCAAAAATATCTGGAGCTGGCCGCGAGTGAGAGACCTGCATGCAGCGCGCTAGCGTTTTCATACTGACCGCCGCCTATCGGCCGTTGGAATGCCGTTAACTGGGAGGTGGCGTTTAGAACAGCATACTGTCCTCTAGCGCCGCCATTTTGTCTGCCTCTGTCGCCGGTTTAAAACGCCTTTGAGGACGCCGATGTGGGCTCTATCATCGTTTTACACACCATTGGTTAGGGATACAATGCCGGCCGCCAATTACGACGGTGTGTAAACTGCGGGACTACAGGAAGAGGCGGGATGACACGGCGATTAAAATGTATCAAACGCCGTTGTTCGCACTGTCTCCGTCGTCAGGCCACTTATTCGACGTGTTGAATAATTTTTTCGACGATTCCTGGTGAAGCCGGAACCAAACCACGCCCCTGTGTGCTGGCGTTAACTACGCTGTGTGATCCCTAAAACGGCCCGGAGGGGGCAAAATCTCTGCCGGGACGCTTCCGGGAGAGTTTACCGTCTATGTGTAAAGGGGCTTTAGACTGCTGGGTTGGTTCCCATGATGCACCCAGTGTTCTTTTTATTCACCTCTTTTTGCTCTGTATGCACCACTCTGCTTTTAATCATTAGTGATTGATCTCTGCTCTCTTCCACAGCATGTCTTTTTCCTGGTTCTCTCCTCAGCCCCAACCAGTCCCAGCAGAAGACTGCCCCTCTCTGAGCCTGGTTCTGCTGGAGGTTTCTTCCTGTTAAAAGGGAGTTTTTCCTTCCCACTGTCACCAAGTGCTTGCTCATAGGGGGTCGTTTTGACCGTTGGCGTTTTTCTGTAATTATTGTGTGGCTTTTGCCTTACAATATAAAGCACCTTGGGTCAACTGTTTGTTGTGATTTGGCGCTATATAAATAAAATTGATTTAATTTATTGATACAAAAATATGCACTTGTAATATTTGATTTGAAGAAAGCATTTGACACAGTCAGTCATGATATATGATGAGAAAAAAATAAAGTATGGCTTTTGATGTATTGTTCTGAGCTAGTTCAATAGCTATTTACTTAACAGGCAACACTGTACAAACAAATCAGTATATGTCTAGATTGAAGAACATTTAATGTGACATACCTCAGGGATCATTTTTAGATCCTAAATATTTGCAGTTTCTGTTATTTGTATGACACAAATAATTTCTGCTCAGATGTGGAACTGCAGCAGCTTTTAGACTGAAAAATAATGCAGAATATAGAGATCACACAAATGAACTCTCCTTAAAAAATACAACATCGAAAATTTCCTGATTTGATCCAGTATAAACAGCACAGACAATGCTCAGAGTAAGAAAAAAAAAAAAAATACTTCCAAATAGCATCAAGGATTTGTTTTGAGAAAGAAAGGTATGATTTAAGAGGGGAAACTCACCAAAAAAAAAAAAAAGCAGCATGTGAGAAGAACTTTAAAAAAGTATGTGTGTTTGAATATCAGTGGTATTAATTATGGAAGAGCTTAACAGATCACCTAAAGGAAAGTAAAACATCAACCAGTTTAAAAAAGAAATAAAATACTAATATGAAATGAATATTATTAAAGAACAGCAGGTTAATCCACAATGATAATGATGATGTGATGGAGTGTAAAAGCCAGAAATATTGTGCTGTTATTTTTCAACTCTGTTCTGACTTTCTTTTTACTTGTTTGTCTTTTTTGTGTTTGTGTACATGGAGAGGATTGGGGGTGGGGGGTGTAAATCTTTTACTGTGAAGAAGATAGAATTGTGTTACAGAAAAACTGTGTTATAAGGTATTGTAGAAATGGGGTAGGGAAATATAAGTTTATACTTCTGCGTTCTCCAATTGACACTATTTTTTCTACAAGACATTAGGGAGCGGAGGACCCGACCTGTCCTGCTGGGACGCATGTGATGGGTTACGTGATGGACTCGTGGAGGAGATGGAAGGTCAGGTGCCTTTACATGCTTTCTGTGGAGGACGTCGAAGATGTGTACATATTCGGCTTGGTGACCGGCTTTCTGATGTGTGGTGCGGGCACTCTGGTGGTTTACCGGAAAATCAAGAAAGTGGAAGCAGCTTTGATTGGTCCTTCCCAGCTGCCCTATATGATTGATTCGATTGGGAAGGCAGTGGCTGCGCAGTCGGCGGGGGTTAACCGCGCGTTGGACAACATCTCGAGCAAGATTGCAGCCCTGGAAACCTGCTATGACCGTCTGTGAAGACCACATTCTACATTCAGATGCATTGAGAGCCACTCTGTTTTCAGAACTGTGGAATCTTTCAGGCGTCTGCTAATCTGGCTATTCATTTGGCTTCCCCAAACAGCTGCACTTCAAGGTCGCTGTGATAAAAAACCTCCTCAGAAGATCAACACTTAAGCCTCGCTCCCTGGTCTTCCCCCCTCCCCTCAGCTTCTCCAGCTCTGATGTAACTGTGTTAGAACTGTCCAGGACTGCTCAGCGCAGGGCTGTTCCCTCCCCCCTTACTTTGTATTGTTCATTGGTTGCTCCCTACCTGACTTACTGTGCTGAAGTTTGGGGCAACAATTATAAAACTACATTGCCACCATTATTCATTCTTCAAAAAAGAGCATTGAGAACAATTCATAATGCAGGTTATTGAGACCACACCAACCCATTGTTCATTAAATCTCAAATATTAAAACTTCACTATATGATTTTGTTCAAGATTGATGAAGTACCCTTTAGAATTCAAGATTTTTTTTTTTACTGTGAGAGAGGGAAAATATAATTTACTGGGCTTGTATTATTTTAAAATTGCTGGTGCTTGGATGACCAGGAAAAGTTTCTGTGTCTCCATTTGTAGCCCTAAAATGTGGAATAACCTGATAGAGGAACTCAAATGATGTCCAAATATTAATCAGTTTAAAATCAATATAAAGACATGATATTTTTGAGATATGTATCTGCTGAAGAAGGTTGTTTTATGTGTTACCAAATTGTCAATGTAAATTGTATGGTACACAGTAAAATGGTCCCACTCTGGCCAGAGTAGGACCATATGTACACGGGCAGTGTTAATTTAACACTGTGAGGGTTAGTTTTGCACTGGTGATTTTACTGTGTAGCATTCGGATTGTGTCCTTTAAACTGAAGAGATTGAAGTGGTTGAAAAAGGGAATGGGAGTAGATGGGTTTTTTACTTCCCCCACTCCTATCGGACTAGATAATTTTTATTTTTGGTTAAAGGGGTAGGTGTCAATAAGCTTTGCTTCTGCCTATACCCTTTCAGGCACACAGATGCATTGTTAATCAATTTTGTTTCTTCATTATTATTCTTTATATTTATTTTATTCCTTTTACTTATTTATGTTTTACATTTTTTTATTGCATTTTTAATCTTAATTCATTTTATTCTGCCTTTTAAATGATGTCTGTGAAGCGCCTTGGGGCGACTAGTCGCGATTTGGCGCTATATAAATTAATAAATTTGATTTTGTTGCTGTTTTGGACTGTGTGTGCTGAATAAATTTATTCATTCATTCATTGTTCGTTCAGAAGAACGGCATACTTTGATTAAAAAGTTGATTGGAGAAGGGAATTGATTGGAGAAGGGAAAACAAAGAAGTGCAAAAAATTATAAACTGCTGAACTAAAATGATGTTAAATGCTTTACAATGGCAACAAAATGTGTAGCCAAGGTATGGGCAAGACAACCCGCAAGGTCCCATTGTTGAAAAAAAACATGCGCTGAAGCATGCGCTGTTTATCGCACACCAAGGATCATGGATCAGTTTGAATACATGAAAATACTTGAAGAGGTCATGTTGCCTTATTCTGAAAAGGAAATGCCCTTGAAATGGGTGTTTCAACAAGACAACAACCCCAAACACAGCAGGAAGTGAGGAGCATTTTGGTTCTAGAGTTACAAGTTCAGTTATGGAGTGGCCAGCCCAATCCTGGACCTCAATCCAGTAGAAAGCTTGTGAGGTGACATTTAAAATGCTGTTTTTGAGGCAAAACCAAGACATGCAGAGGAATTGTGGAATGTAGTCCAGTGGTCCTGGGCTGGAATACCTGATTGACTTCATGCAACACAGATGTGAAGCAGTTTGGAGAAACAATGTTTATACAATGAAATATTAGTTCAGTGATTCACAGGAAAGATACATCTTCAAGCATTTTTCAGTGTATACCGAGAATGTTTTAGTTTGAAAAGAAAAATGCAGTCACTGCTATTTTTTGAACAGCCAAATATTCCTTTTTCTTCACTTTCTGTACATAAAGTACTGATGAAATTTGATACATTTTTCTTCATGTTTTGATTTGAATAGAATGTGCAGTGTTCCCAGTGCTTTAGTGTGAATGGAAATAAAAGCTAATTATAAGGATTTTGAGCTTTACTCACTTTTTTTAAACACACTGTTATTATTTTACCCTGAGGAAGCCAAATTCACTTTTACTTAATTAAACATTCAAGTTTGAGGCTAGATTGACAAAGCACTGCATTTGTTCAACAATAGAAGTACTCCACAGGAATACAACTTGCCTAATAATATAATTGCATGCATGCACGCACACAAACACACACGTGTATATATATATATATATATATATATATGTGTTTGTGTGTGTGTGTGCGTGTGCGTGTGTACACATTTGGTACTGTTTTGGATGGGGACAATATAGGCTTTTGAAAGTACAGTGACACTACTGTTTTCTCTCCATTTCTCCCTCCATACCCCTCTCTCTCTTTCTCAGACATAATCATAATTCACTCATTATTATTTAAAACATCCTGCGATCAATTGATAACAAAACAGAGAAAAATAATAACAGAATAAATAATGAGTGAGCTCTGTTTACAGCTCATTTCCTCAGGGGATTGCAGTCTATATATCTGATAATTTGTAGACGTGGAGACCAAAAATAAATAAATAAAATATATAATTAACCAATTTATAAAATCATGGAAAATACAGTTTATTAGAGAGAATATATTATATTAGGCTTGAAAATTAAGTAAGACAAATAGCGCTTTAAGTCCCATTCCCACATCACCATTTTTTTTTTTATTGTCAAAGAAAGGGTTTCTTGCTCATCTTCCCTATCAGGTGTTTGGGTTTTGCCTCATAAATTTAAAGTGAGAAATGGTATGGAGTGGAAATTCAGTCCGAACCTTCAATCATTTTGGCCGATTATGGAAAAGCAGTGTTGGGTAGGATTACTTTGAAATGTAATCCAAACGTAATCACATTACAAGTATCCAAATGTATGTACATACCTACATGTAATCCACATGTATTCTTTCAAAGTAATCCTACCCAACCTTGTGGAAAAGGCACAGATGGCAAATTTTATGCCTGCAGCATTTTTCTTGTAAATGGAAACTATAAGCTGTAGTCTGCAAAGAGAAACCATGGTGAGTAAAAGACAAGTGTTTGTGCACTTAATGCCCATTTTGTGCGATAATTTGTTCACCAGCTTTCACACCAAGCAACTGTCGTTTGCAGCGATACGTGCTGTGAAATTGACTTCAGTATTATGCATCGTGATATGCACAGTTTCCTCTCTGGGCTCCGACAGCGAGTGAAATAAGGCTCCAGCGTTACTACATCATGTTTAAACTTTGAAACAACTCTGTTCCAAAATGCAAACGATAATGACAAAACTCATCCAAGTTTTTCACCATATTGCTGCATGTAGCCACTTATGCAGAAGTAGACATTAACATCATCATAAGCCTGAGGTTTTCTTTATGTAGCTCTCCTGCCGTGGTGAGGGAACAGCCTGATAGTCTCTTCCCTCAACTCGACACAGCTGACACCGTGACAAACTTTCTCTTTACTGATGCTGAGGTCAGAGAGACAGTCAGCCACACACAGCAAAATATAAATCTGTCAGTTAGCCGTTACGTGTGAAATGTGCTGCAGAAAGATATTAGGAAAGTCCGCACAATCTGTCAGGGTTGCTGTGGTTCTGCCCCTGCGGCTGCCTCCTAACCCCACTGTAACCGTCCACTTCTGACCCCTTTGTGGCCTTCTGATGGTTTCGACCCCGTCTTTCTCCAGTTCTCCTGTCTGACGTAAATGACCCTGTCCACATTAACTTTTTCCCTCTTGGAGCTCACCACAAGTGTTTTTCATTGGTGACCTCCTGATGTCTTTGACTGTGCCTGCTTCCATGGACAGTTCTCCAAACTGACATCCCACTTCTCCAAACTGATCTCTGATCCTCCACAACATTTTCCTTCCTACACCCACAACCACCCAACCAACAACAATTTCATTTTTAATTCATTGTATTTTATTTCTTTGTGTTTTGTCTCCAGCAATAGGTCTTTTTTCAAAACAGCATTGGATGGATGGATGGATGGATGGATGGATGGATGGATGGATGGATGGATGGAGGGATGGATGGATAGCTTTATTATCATTGTCATTACAACAACGAGATTTCCACAGACAATCAGCAATTAATCCACAATTATTACTTGTTTACCGTAATAATGGCACACATCAGAATTAAGACAACACATATACATTTGACATTGTTTATGTGCACTAACTTGAAACAGTCCGTTTTCCAAATTGATGGCAATGTGAGTGTGTGGTAGCCGCTGCAACTGGAGTCGCGCCGCCGGCAGGTTGGGGGAACAGTGACCTGCTGCAGCTAAAAACCGCGCAGCCCCCGCAGGGGAACGGGTGGTGTGAGCGGTGGCCAGGATGGGGTGTGTGATGGGGGGAGCAGGAAGGGAGGTGAAGGGAAAAATGGAGCATGCTTCAGTCTTTTGTCCATGTGTAAGTCTGTCAGTTTATTGTCTTTGTGGGCACTGCAGAAGTAATCAAGATTTTTGCCTCAGTCCAATGGACATGACAATAATTGCCCTGCACATTGGTGACACCAATGGTAGCAGGGTTTTGGTTTGCACTGGTGTGGTTTTGTGCAGGATAACTCAAAATTGACTGGACAGATTTTCCATCAAACCTGCTGGGATTATTACTTGGATACATATCTGGAGGGGATATAATTTTAGAGTCGTTTTGTCAAGATCAAATTTCAAGGTAAAACATGGTCTGAAACACCTTATTTATTCATGTATTGCATATATCAACAACCAAGAAGCATAAATGAATCAAACGTGGTGGAAATAGGATTTGAATAGATGATGAGAAGGAGGTCATTAGACTTTGGAGTAGTTTGGACAAAGAAGAAAATATGGTTTAAAAAAAATTTAGTCATGTATCTCAAAAACAAGAAATAAGATTAATATGGTAAAAAAATTTGTCATGTATCTCAACAACCAGAACATCAAGATTAATTATCTAAAGCATATTTTTCAGCAAAAAATGTGATTGATTAGAATGAATAGCATCATGAAGTCACACAAAAGCAATGCAGTCAAAAAAACACTATGTCTTTACACGGTAGGGTGTACCGCAGCCACACACCTGGCAGGAGTTACCACCTGCTCCCTCTGTACGATGGTTAGCAACAACAGTCGCTCCCCTCAGACTTCTTCAACTGAGGGCAGAGCGCACGACAGAGACAACCCGTAGACTCATCAGGTTTTTCAAGTGGGCACCCCACCTCACTGATGTTTCGTCAACAAGCCCACGACACCTCAGTGGGCTGACAGCAGAGCCAGGTCCTGGAATGATCCCTCTGCCATTCAGGGACCCGCCGCAACAAACCTGTCCCCCCTCTTCCCTACCAGCCTGGCCCAACCACCGGTCGCTCCTCCTTAGCCACAGCCACCTGGATGACTGCTCCGCCTGCTTGGAGATGCTACTAACCAGGTTCTTGCGGGTTGGTTCCTCTAACTCCAAGCATCTCTAGAGTTCTCCAAAGCGACTGCCCTGGGAAACCCCCTACAACCCACCTCCACTGGTAAATTCCAGACTCTCCACCCCTTCTGCTGGCTCTCTGCAAGGAATGGTTGGTACTTTCCCAGCTTGCGCTCATGCGCATCCTTGATTCTCTCCTCCCAGTGTACCGTTAGCTCGATACAAGGCCACTTGCTTTGTTGTGCGAGACCAGAGCACGATGTCCGGTCGGAGCTGGTAACTGCGATCTCTTCTGGAAACTTAAGCTGCCTACCAAGGTCAACTCTCATCTCCCAGTCCTGCTGCTGTGGCCAAGGATGCCTTCACACCTGTCCTCCTTGCCTGCTTTTTCCCCCTGCCTAGAAAGCTAATGAAATGAGAGCCTTTGGTCTGGGGCTTAGTTCTTTCCCCGCTCCCTCTCTTTCTCAAGACCATCGGCACCTGAACCTCCCCTCACTCAGACTTGCTTGGCAAGATGACAGAATGTGTTCCAGGCTTGCTGGTCTCCTGCACTGCACGCAGAAGGGGTCCTCCGTCAGCTTCCACCTTTGCAGATTTGTTGGTGTTGGCAGCACACTCATACACGGACTCAGCAGGAACTTTAGCCGATGCCCCTCCATGCTCCAAATGTCCTTCCACTGAGGGATCTCACCCGGACACCGTCCACCGAGTTCAACTGCCTTGCTGCCTCATGGCGGCTGCCCTAGCTTTCCTTTTCTCCTCCTCTGCAGCCCTGATCTCTTCCTGCACCATTCCACGACGGTCTTCACCTTCGCCTCCTTCCAGCTAGCTCGGGTGATGACTCCAGGCCCAAACTTCCCCTGAGTCACAGTCCCCATGATATCCGCATGTTGCAATCGCTCCTCTGCTTCCCTCAGCGCACAGCTGGCATCCCATTTCTGGCCTGTCTTCACAGTGATGCTTGCCTGACGCACCGCCTTATCGTCGCTGTCCCGTATCATCATGGCCAACCGGACCTTGGATGTCTTGAATTCCTCCATGACAGATGTAATTGGTAGTTGCAATTTACTCCCTGAGCTGTAAAGCCCTAAGGAGCAAAAGCCTTTTGGGGACTGACAGCCATCTCCTTAGGAAGCTGTTAATCTTCCGCTCCAGAGCCTCCACTGTTGTCAAAGAATCTCATACACCAGCAGCGGCCACAGAGCCTCGGTAGGATACCGTGTTGGTAACCCCATGCCTTGTACCTTGCCGGTAGGCCACTCCTCTCAAGGGCCTGCAGCCATTCTTCTGCTTGGTTGAGCATCTCCTTTACACTCACCTTGTCACTCAGGTCAGCTCTGTACCACCTTCCTAAGCTCTTAACTGGCTTCTCTGTTACCGAGGGGATGATGTCATTGCCGATCTTAACCGGAAGCGATCTTGGACGCGGCCATGTATCAGGACCAAACACCTTGACTTCGAAGGTTTGAACTCCATCCTTGCTGCAGTTGTAAGCTCAACCAAGTCCTCCAAGATCCACCTGCCCTCCGGGAACGACCTGGCCGTAATTGTTAAGTCATCCATAAAGGCCCTGACTGGGACCTGCTGGATCCCACTCGACAGTACGGCTCCCCGCTTGGCTTCTCCACTGACTTAACCAGGAGGTTCATCGCTGCAGCAAAAGTATCACTGAGACGGTACACCCAGTTGCGATTCCAACCTCCAGCCTCTGCCAGTTGGTCGTGAAGTCACCCGAAGAGAAGCGCATCTTAAATTTCCCAAAGTAGTCCTGGAGGAGAGTTGGACTTTATCAGGGACATGGTAGGCTTTGAGCGTATAATGGACCAACTTATGGGGCACTGTACCATAGGCATTTGTCAGATCAAGCCACAGGACTACTAGATCCCCATTGTTCTTCTTAGCATCCTCAATAATCCTGGATATAATGCTGTTGTGCTCGAGACAACCCGGTACTCCAGGGACTCCACCTTTTTGCTTTGATATATCAATATACCTGTTGCTTATCAGAAAACTGTGTTAGCCTCTTTGCCACTACTCCAAAAAACACTTTGCCCTCCACGGTTCAACAGTGCTATTGTGTGGAAATCTTTCAGGCTGGCCGAGTCCTCCTGTTTGGGAATGAAGCATCCTTCGGCTAAGAGAAAACTGTCGACAGCTGGTTCTTCCTCCACACCACCTTAAGTATCTCCACAGTTGCCTTCTCAGCCGCTCACAGTTCTTATATACCGTGTACAGAATCCCTTTTGGGCCCGGTGCTGATGCTCCCCTAGCCTTCCGGATGAAGTCGTTAACCTCCTGCCATCTGAGCTCCCCGACATCAAACGAAATGGCTGGCTCTCCGGGACAGCTAAGCTTTCCTTCCAGGTTTAGCTCCTCCTCGCGCCTCGGGTCACTGTGCACCTTACGGAGGTATTCTTCACACCTCCTCCCTAGAAGTCTTCAGCACTCCTGACCTTTTTACTCCAAGGAGCTTTGACAGTACTTGAAGGGGTTTGTTGTAAATTTCACCCTCTCCTTCTCATGCCTCCTTCTATACCTCCGCTGGCACTCTGCTCTGCGCAAGGTCTTAATGCGCTCCCTCAGGACGCCTCGCATTTCTGAAAGTGCCGCTTTCCTCCTCCTCAGGAGCTTGCAGGAAGGCCTTCTTAAGTCTTCTCAGATCACCTCTGAGCTTCGCAATCTCCCTTAGGCGTCTGTTTTCCTTGCTCTGTTGAGGGCTTCGGCACTGTCTCTGCTCCATCCCAAAGCGCTCTGCTCCCATACTCCAGATGATAGTGGACATTGCACTCAACTTCCTTCCACTACCGCCAGCTAGAACAGACTCCAGGACTTGATCTACTTCCCTGTTGAAGGATTCCCAATCTTTCCTAGCTGCTGCTGTAGGCCACCTCACTGGTGTTCTCCTGGCCTTCCCTTCAACTAGGACCTGCACTCGCTGAATCGTTCCCTGACTGGCTTCCCTTACTTGTTGCTGTGGGTCATCTGGTACGATGTTATCAATAGAGAGGATGCTGACACCTTCGTTGTGAGCCTGGAGATTCTGAGTGCTGTGGTTGGACACCATGACCCTGCCTCTCCTCCGGTCTCATGAGGTTGCCCTGTGCGTTGCTCACTACTGCGGCGTAAACAGCCCATCCTACTCTGGTGTATCTTCAGACCCCTATCACCTTTGCAGACCTGTCCACATCCACAGACTCTAGCTGTTCCATTATTCTGAGTCGTAACCTTGATCGCCATCCATAGACATAATCGTTCCCTGGCTGGCTTCCCTTACTTGTTGCTGTAGGTCATCTGGTACGATGTTATCAGTAGAGAGGATTCTGATGCCTTCGTTGTGAGCCTGGAGATTCTGGGTACTGTGGTTGGACACCTGACCCTGCCTCTCCTCCGTCTCATGAGGCTGCCCTGTGCATTGCTCACTACTACGGCGTAAACAGCCCATCCTACTCTGATGTATCTTCAGACCCCTATCGCCTTTGCAGACCTTTCCACATCCACAGACTTTAATGTTTCCGTTGTTCTGAGTCGTTAACCATATACGAGGTCTATTAGATAAGAAACCAACACTTTTTTTTAACTATATGGATTTGAATGACGTGTGATTACACCAATCATGCTTGAACCCTCGTGCGCATGCGTGAGTTTTTTCACGCGTGTTGGTGACGTCAATTTCCTGCGGCAGGCCTTGAGTGAGATGTGGTCCAGCCCTCTCGGCTGAATTCCTTTGTTTCACACGCTGCTCGAGACGGCGCGCGTTGCTTTATCAAAATTTTTTCTGGACCTGTGAGGAATATCCGAGTGGACACTATTTGAGAAATTAAGCTGGTTTTCGGTGAAACGTTTAATGGCTGATGAGAGATTATGGGGTGTTTCTGTCGGTGTAAGGACTTCCCACGGAGCGGGATGTCGCGCAGCGCTTCCAGGCGCCGTCGTCGGTCGTCACGGAAACGACTCAGCGAATCTGTGTGCGCCGCGACAGGAAAAACACCTCCGTGTTGAAAACCATTTGTAAAATTCAGGCGGCTTTTGATGGCTTTCAACAAGTGAGTAACTGAGAAATTGTTTAACAGCTCTCTCACTGCGGTATTGTATCACTTCCTGTTCCGGAGCACAGCGGTGTTTTTGTATCTGTTAGCTGTTTAATCTGCGCAGTTAGATTGATCTAGTTATCTAGATTACGATTTGTTTCCCAGTGTAATCTTACGTGCCTTAACTAAAGCACTCCTTCTGCCTGAATCACCTCTAAATTATTTACACATTATTCACTTTGCGTGTTTTAGGAATCCGCTAGCTTAGCGTAGCTACTAGCTCTTAGCCGATTTAGCATGGCGGCTTCTCCTGTCTCTCCCGCACTTTTCTGCTCTGGGTGTGAAATGTTTAGTTATTCCTCGGCCTCCTTTAGCAGTAATGGTACTTGTAATAAGTGTAGCTTATTCGTAGCTTTGGAGGCCAGGCTGGGCGAATTGGAGACTCGGCTCCGCACCGTGGAAAATTCTACAGCTAGCCAGGCCCTGTAGTCGGTGCGGACCAAGGTAGCTTAGCCGCCGTTAGTCCCCCCTGGCAGATCCCGAGCAGCCGGGAAAGCAGGCTGACTGGGTTGACTGTGAGGAGGAAGCGTAGCCCTAAACAGAAGCCCCGTGTACACCGCCAACCCGTTCACATCTCTAACGTTTTTCCCCACTCGACGACACACCCGCCGAGGATCAAACTCTGGTTATTGGCGACTCTGTTTTGAGAAATGTGAAGTTAGCGACACCAGCAACCATAGTCAATTGTCTTCCGGGGCCAGAGCAGGCGACATTGAAGGAAATTTGAAACTGCTGGTTAAGGCTAAGCGTAAATTTGGTAAGATTGTAATTCACGTCGGCAGTAATGACACCCGGTTACGCCAATCGGAGGTCACTAAAATTAACATTAAATCGGTGTGTAACTTTGCAAAAACAATGTCGGACTCTGTAGTTTTCTCTGGGCCCCTCCCCAATCAGACCGGGAGTGACATGTTTAGCCGCATGTTCTCCTTGAATTGCTGGCTGTCTGAGTGGTGTCCAAAAAATGAGGTGGCTTCATAGATAATTGGCAAAGCTTCTGGGGAAAACCTGGTCTTGTTAGGAGAGACGGCATCCATCCCACTTTGGATGGAGCAGCTCTCCTTCTAGAAAGTCTGGCCTAATTTTCTTAAATCCTCCAAACAGTGACTATCCAGGGTTGGGACCAGGAAGCAGAGTTGTAGTCTTACACACCTCTCTGCAGCTTCTCTCCCCCTGCCATCCCCTCATTACCCCCATCCCGTAGAGACGGTGCCTGCTCCCCGACTACCAATAACCAGCAAAAATCTATTTAAGCATAAAAATTCAAAAAGAAAAAATAATATAGCACCTTCAACTGCACCACAGACCTAAAACAGTTAAATGTGGTCTATTAAACATTAGGTCTCTCTCTTCTAAGTCCCTGTTGGTAAATGATATAATAATTGATCAAACTATTGATTTATTCTGCCTAACAGAAACCTGGTTACAGCAGGATGAATATGTTAGTTTAAATGAGTCAACACCCCGAGTCACACTAACTGTCAGAATGCTCGTAGCACGGGCCGGGGCTGGGGATTAGCAGCAATCTTCCATTCCAGCTTATTAATTAATCAAAAACCCAGACAGAGCTTTAATTCATTGAAAGCTTGTCTCTTAGTCTTGTCCATCCAAATTGGAAGTCCCAAAACCAGTTTTATTGTATTATCTATCGTCCACCTGGTCGTTACTGTGAGTTTCTCATGTGAATTTTCAGACCTTTTGTCTGACTTAGTGCTTAGCTCAGATAAGATAATTATAGTGGGCGATTTTAACATCCACACAGATGCTGAGAATGACAGCCTAAACACTGCATTTAATCTATTATTAGACTCTATTGGCTTTGCTCAAAAAGTAAATGAGTCCACCACCCACTTAATCATATCTTAGATCTTGTTCTGACTTATGGTATGGAAATAGAAGACTTAACAGTATTCCTGAAAACTCCCTCTGTCTGATCATTTTTTAATAACCATTTACATTTACTCTGATGGACTACCAGCAGTAGGGAATAAGTTTCATTACACTAGAAGTCTTTCAGAAAGCGCTGTAACTAGGTTTAAGGATATGATTCCTTCTTTATGTTCTCTAATGCCATATAACAACACAGTGCAGAGTAGCTACCTAAACTCTGTAAGGGAGATAGAGTATCTCGTCAATAGTTTTACATCCTCATTGAAGACAGCTTTGGATGCTGTAGCTCCTCTGAAAAGAGAGCTTTAAATCAGAAGTGTCTGACTCCATGGTTATAACTCTCAAACTCGTAGCTTAAGCAGATAAACCCGTAAGTTGGAGAGGAAATGGCGTCTCACTAATTTAGAAGATCTTCACTTAGCCTGGAAAAAGAGTCTGTTGCTCTATAAAAAAGCCCTCCGTAAGCTAGGACATCTTTCTACTCATCACTAATTGAAGAAAATAAGAACAACCCCAGGTTTCTTTTCAGCACTGTAGCCAGGCTGACAAAGAGTCAGAGCTCTATGAGCTGAGTATTCCATTAACTTAACTAGTAATGAGTTCATGACTTTCTTTGCTAACAAAATTTTAACTATTAGAGAAAAAATTACTCATACCATCCCAAAGACGTATCGTTATCTTTGGCTGCTTTCAGTGATGCCGGTATTTGGTTAGACTCTTTCTCTCCGATTGTTCTGTCTGAGTTATTTCTCATTAGTTACTTCATCCAAACCATCAACATGTTATTAGACCCCCATTCCTACCAGGCTGCTCAAGGAAGCCCTACCATTATTTAATGCTTCGATCTTAAATATGATCAATCTATCTTTGTTAGTTGGCTATGTACCACAGGCTTTTAAGGTGGCAGTAATTAAACCATTACTTTAAAAAGCCATCACTTGACCCAGCTATCTTAGCTAATTATAGGCCAATCTCCAACCTTCCTTTTCTCTCAAAAATTCTTGAAAGGGTAGTTGTAAAACAGCTAAATGATCATCTGCAGAGGAATGGTCTATTTGAAGAGTTTCAGTCAGGTTTTAGAATTCATCATAGTACAGAAACAGCATTAGTGAAGGTTACAAATGATCTTCTTATGGCCTCGGACAGTGGACTCATCTCTGTGCTTGTTCTGTTAGACCTCAGTGCTGCTTTTGATACTGTTGACCATAAAATTTTATTACAGAGATTAGAGCATGCCATAGGTATTAAAGGCACTGCGCTGCGGTGGTTTGAATCATATTTGTCTAATAGATTACAATTTGTTCATGTAAATGGGGAATCTTCTTCACAGACTAAAGTTAATTATGGAGTTCACAAGGTTCTGTGCTAGGACCAATTTTATTCACTTTATATATGCTTCCCTTAGGCAGTATTATTAGACGGTATTGCTTAAATTTTCATTGTTACGCAGATGATACCCAGCTTTATCTATCCATGAAGCCAGAGGACACACACCAATTAGCTAAACTGCAGGATTGTCTTACAGACATAAAGACATGGATGACCTCTAATTTCCTGCTTTTAAACTCAGATAAAACTGAAGTTATTGTACTTGGCCCCACAAATCTTAGAAACATGGTGTCTAACCAGATCCTTACTCTGGATGGCATTACCCTGACCTCTAGTAATACTGTGAGAAATCTTGGAGTCATTTTTGATCAGGATATGTCATTCAAAGCGCATATTAAACAAATATGTAGGACTGCTTTTTTGCATTTACGCAATATCTCTAAAATCAGAAAGGTCTTGTCTCAGAGTGATGCTGAAAAACTAATTCATGCATTTATTTCCTCTAGGCTGGACTATTGTAATTCATTATTATCAGGTTGTCCTAAAAGTTCCCTAAAAGCCTTCAGTTAATTCAAAATGCTGCAGCTAGAGTGACTGACGGGGACTAGAAGGAGAGAGCATATCTCACCATATTGGCCTCTCTTCATTGGCTTCCTGTTAATTCTAGAATAGAATTTAAAATTCTTCTTCTTACTTATAAGGTTTTGAATAATCAGGTCCCATCTTATCTAGGGACCTCGTAGTACCATATCACCCCAATAGAGCGCTTCGCTCTCAGACTGCAGGCTTACTTGTAGTTCCTAGGGTTTGTAAGAGTAGAATGGGAGGCAGAGCCTTCAGCTTTCAGGCTCCTCTCCTGTGGAACAGCTCCCAATTCAGATCAGGGAGACAGACACCCTCTCTACTTTTAAGATTAGGCTTAAAACTTTCCTTTTTGCTAAAGCTTATAGTTAGGGCTGGATCAGGTGACCCTGAACCATCCCTTAGTTATGCTGCTATAGACGTAGACTGCTGGGGGGTTCCCATGATGCACTGTTTCTTTCTCTTTTTGCTCTGTATGCACCACTCTGCATTTAATCATTAGTGATCGATCTCTGCTCCCCTCCACAGCATGTCTTTTTCCTGGTTCTCTCCCTCAGCCCCAACCAGTCCCAGCAGAAGACTGCCCCTCCCTGAGCCTGGTTCTGCTGGAGGTTTCTTCCTGTTAAAAGGGAGTTTTTCCTTCCCACTGTAGCCAAGTGCTTGCTCACAGGGGGTCGTTTGACCGTTGGGGTTTTACATCATTATTGTATGGCCTTGCCTTACAATATAAAGCGCCTTGGGGCAACTGTTTGTTGTGATTTGGCGCTATATAAAAAAAAATTGATTGATTGATTGACCATGTTCCAACTTGCCCATTAAGGTTTCCAATGGAGGTGTTTTTCCTGTGGCGACCCCCCGCGGTTGGGTCCGGCCCGACATGCGACTCTGCCCGCACGTTCTTTCATTACAAAATGTCCGTTACCAATGGAATGTCCAAATAAACTCCTCATGCCGACTTCATCTGAAAGTTCTCTGTTCTCTGTCGACTTACTGGGTCAACAGAGCCTGAAATGTGGAAGTTTTCAACTTGAAACGGCGAGACGCTGCCGCCTCGAAGTGCAGATCGCCGTCAGGCACCATGGGCCGTCCTTATGGCGACACTACCAGATGAAAATCTCTCATCAGCCGTTAAAATTTTTACCGAAAACCAGCTGAATTTATCGAATGGTGTCCACTCAGTTGTGCCTTACAGTTCTGAAAAAGTTTGATCAAACAAAGCAGCAGTCTCTGAGCCATTCCTAAACCAATGAAAAAATCGACGAGAGGGTGGGCCACTCCTCACTCAAAGACTGCCCACAGGCGAATGACGTAACCGACAGGCGTGAAAAACTCTTGCATTCCCACGAGGGTTCAAGCATGTCTGATGTAATCACACGTGATTCAAATCCATATGGTTTTTGAAAAAAATAATAAAGTCTGATACTTTTCTAATAGACCTCGTATATATATACGAGGTCGTATATATATATATATACGACCGATATAATTATACGTATAATTATATACGGAAAAGAAAAGCTCGTTATAATTACTTGTCCATTTACATCTTGGTGTGAGTATGCAGGGTATTTATCAACACTCTAATGCCTTTTTATTTTCATTACAAATAGTTTCTGATGGTGAATTACCTCTTTTTCTGTTTCAAAGTGCACAAATATGTCTTTCTTGCATTATGTGTGTGCTCAAAATTTAAGTTGCACCAACATGGTCAGAGGGAAGTGTTTCATGTATTTATTCATTATTTTTGGTCCCATATGTATTGTTGGCAGTCTGAAGCCACAAATCCAAACCTGTTGGTCATCACAACCTCGGTTACCATGACCACTGCTTGTCAGCAGTATTACCTTCTTGCTGCAGCTCTGCAAAGAAACTAAAAGCCCACAGCTTATATATTTTAAACTTTAAAGGCATTCATCATTCTTGAATTCCATATGTGTAAATTAAAATAGGCACTCAGAGATTGCAGTATTCACATAGACATTTTTCACACACATTCATGCAGACTGGTTGCCAATCAGTGATACTATAATATATGATTCTGTGTGACCTTGACATTAGATATTGTAAGAGTTAAAGAGTTGTGATTTTGAGCTTGATCTTTTGAAGTCGTCCAATTTTGAAGGTCTATGTGACAAATACGAAAAGTAATACAACTTCATATTCAAATAACCATATGTGCATCTTCAGGCAAACAGTCTATATTATTCTCTCAAGGCTGCTTGAGGTCAAGTGACATAAGACAATAAGAAACCTAATATATGGCTAATATAGTGTTTAATAGTAAGCACAGGCACTTCTTTAACCAACTGCTTAAAATAAATATCCTCTATTTTGCATAAGCATTGGGCAGAAACATTTTCCTGTGATGCTGAACTTTAAAAACACTTATTTTGTTGACACACTGATGGATGGAGAGAAAGACAGAAAGAAAGGGAGAGAGAAAACTTTATTTGCATATTCATGCCCACAACAGGGCTGCAGATTAATGATAGAATAGATAAAATATGAATAAAAATATAAATTCAGAACTCTATACAAATATAATCTTAAGAGAAAAAAGTTTTCAACAGGTACAATTATTTGTCAATCAGAAAGACACCTAAAACTCACACAATCTTACTGAAACCAGCACACCATCCTTTGCCTTTGACATAAAAAATGGTGACATCACTTTATGAAATGTTCTGCTTCTCCTCAATTGAAAAAAAGACAACCTAAAATTACAGGGCTGTGCTCTGCTGCCCATATCTGTCAGTTTCATCCCCTAATTTATGGTGCTAATTCTTATTTTGGTGAGTGTTATCCTGTGACGAGGATTATTAATTACGCACAGGCAATTTTCAAACCTGCAACCCTACTTAACCTTTGCACACACAAGGTAATTTATTCCCACTAACTTATTGCAATTTATCACTGAGGTGTTGCTTGTACTCTATTAAAGTTACTTCACTTCTACCTTTGTGTCATTTAAATTACATCACAGATTTTTGCAAATTGGTGAAAAAAATTCTCCTAGACTTTAACCTGACTGAGGCAAGGAGGGACAACCTTTGTAAGCACATAGCCAACACTAAACTTGATTTTTCCATCAACCTGAAGAAGATACAGGTCTTGTACAGTGTCCACCCAACATAGTCATCCAAATCTTCCTGCTGTGAAACTGCACGGACAGGTTCTGGAAAACATGACCCACTTTCCATACCTGCCATGTGTCATCAATGACGAGATCCAACACCGACTCTAGTGTATACACACTGCCTTTTTTTCAACAACAGAAACCTTCAACACAAAACAAAAATCCTTGTCTACAAAGCTGATGCCATGCCAACCCCACTGTATGGATCTGAAGACTCTCGAGCAATCCACCAACATTGCCTGAAGAGAATCTGCTGCATCAGGTGGAAGACTACCATACCAACATCAGCATCCTGGCTGAAGCCAAGCTCCAGAGCATAGAGTGTGTTATCATCAAGAATCAGCTTCGGTGAGTCATGTTGTTAGGATGGATGACAGCCACTTCCCAAGCAGATCTTCTACTAACAGCTGAGCATAGGAAATGGTCTGGAGGATGTTAGAAGAAATGCTAGAAGGACCTCTTGAAGCCACAACTTCAAGAACTTCTCCATCGACCGGAAACATGGGAAGAACAAGAGAGTGTCCAAGTCAGTTGGTCAGCAGTGGTCCACACAAGAGTGGAAGTCTTCAAAAAATGCAAATGAACAACACAGAGGAGAAGAAGAGAAAGAGGAAGGACGAGACAAACAATATCCAGACCATCAGCAGCAAGTGACACAGTTACAATTATGTTGGGTTCATATAGGTGACGTCACGTGACTTCTCAGACGTTGAGCCGATGATCAGCTGTGCCACACTATGATACTGCTCCATAAAGTAGACTATCAATGTGACCGCCAAGTTGAAATATGTCCTATTCTAAGTCAATAGCCCTTCACCAAACTTCAAGCTCCACCAGTATAACATTGGCCTCTTCTGAGCTGTGTTGGACCTGCGTTTAAGTCAGCAAATTTGGACCCCTGGAGTGACGTTCTCCTGCATTTGACAGAGATTTTGAGAATCTGCTACTTAGGCAGTGTCTTAATAATCTGACAGTTCATCAACATTTTTCTTGTGTGTTTCCAAAGTGATTTTTGTTATGAGACCTAGTTATGTTTCTGATATTACAGCCATGGCTGTAAGCAACCTTTTGTGTAAAGGTTGCTTAGTCTCACCTATGTAGTGGTTCGTTACAGTTTTCCTGACATCTGATAGAATACACTACATTGCTCTGTTTGTAACTAGGGATCCTGTTCTTAGGGTGAACTAATTTTCTGTCCTCAAGATGTTTAACCCGTTTAAAGTAAACTGGGATTTGTGCTGTCCTGAAGATCCTCTGTAGTTTTCCCCTACTCCTGCTAAATAAGGGAGAGACACTCCTCTTCTTCTTGTCTCCATCTCCTGTCTATCTGGTCTCTTTGTTCTCTGGGACTTCTGCACTTTGTCCAGGGACCATCATGGGTATCCACATACTGTGAGGGCTTTCCGGACAAGTTGTTGTTCTTTAGCCCTCCCCTGCAGTTGTGGGCACCTGTAGGGCTCTGTGTTGAAGAGTCCTGATCACCCGAGCTTGGAACAAGGGGCTGGTTGAGCCAAAGAGCAGATATTGGTCAATGTGAATGGGTTTTCTGTAAACCCCTGTCTGGAGCTGCCTGTTCTCTCCAATCTGTGAATACTCTCTGGAATATACTGGAATACTCTCTGGAATACTCTGGAATAATCTCTCTCACTATATATATATATATATATATATATATATATATATATATATATATATATATAGTGCATCCAGAAAGTATTCACAGAGCTTCACTTAGTAAATAAATGTTTTCCCTCGAATTCACACCATTTCCACCACTTTGTTGATGCACCTTTGGCAGCAATTACAGCCTCAAATCTGCTTGAATATGATGCATGGCACACCTGTCTTTGGGCATTTTTGCCTGTTCCTGGTTATTTTTATTTTTGTAAATTCATGACCTTCGATTTGACTGTAAAAGTACTTTGGACACAGTCTGGGTGCTGTAAAGGACTATGGAAAGTAATGTTGATTGATTCATTGTTTCATTCATTCATTCATTCCTCTTTGCAGCACCTCTCAAGCTCCCTCAGGTTTGGATGGTTAGCGTCGCTGCTCAGCCATTTTCAGATCTCTCCAGAGATGTTCAATCCGATTCAGGTCTGGGCTCTGGCTGGACCACTCAAGGACATTCACATAGTTGTCCTGAAGCCATTCCATTGATATCTTGGCTGTGTGCTTAGGGTCATTGTTGTGCTGACAGATGAACTGACACCCCATTGTGAGGTCAAGAGTGCTCTGGAGCAGGTTTACATCCAGGATGTCTCTGTACTTTGCTGCATTCAAGGTTCTCTCAATCCTGATTTGTCTCCCAGTTCCTGCCAGTGAAAAACATCCACACAGCATGATGTTGCCACCAGCTATGGTGCCTGGTTTCCTCCCAACATGACACCTGGCATTCACTACAAAGACTTCAATCTTTGTCTCAGAATTTGTCCTTCAGGTGTATTTTGACAAACTCCAGGTGGACTGCCATGTGCCTTTTACTAAGGAGTGTCTTCCGTTTGGCCACTCTACCATGCATGCCTGATTGGTGCATTGCCTGCAGAGATGGTTGTCCTTGTTGGTATTTTCTCCTCCCAAACATTCTTAAACCTTTGATAAGACAAACAGAGTCAAGAAAACACCAGTGAGACAGAAAGTCAAATTAATCACGCGCGGAGTGCGGCCAGGCTGTACACAAGGCTACACTAAAGTCTGGCCTGTGCTCCCGCTCTTTTTATTAGAGATGCCCTCATTACATCATAAAACTTGTCCTAAGGGGGGGGGGGGGGGGGGGGGGGGACAACGCGAGACAAGTTTCTTCCGTAACATAAACACATACGTCAATAAGCGCAGCTGTAAGGAAAACAGTTTCTTTCTTTTACTCTTATCGTCGGAGGTCAGCACATCTCGTTCGTCTGTTGCAGTTATCAGCTGTTGTGCATCTGCCTGGAGTGTCCTGGTCTTCACGCTAAGCATCACATCACAACAGTCAAAACAACCTTCAGGTCTATTACTCCCAGTTCATGACTGACCCCGTCATGCTTCACTCCCAGTCGTTAGTGGCTACAAAAACAATTTGTATAATAATAATAATAAGTACATCCAGCTCCTCATTCCCAGTTCAGATTGACCCCAGCATGCTAAAACAAGGTTGAATAACACGTACATTCTCGGGGTTAGGTGCAAACAGCACAACACCGTTCTCATCAGAAAGAAGACAAAAGGTACAAATGTTTAACAGTGATAACATATATATAAAATCTTTAACATTCCCCTCCTGTTTATCACCTGTTAAACATACAGTAGTAGTTATCACCTAGCTTAGCACTTCTTTTTGAGATTTTCACTAAGAGGTTCATCATGGTATGTTCTATAGGCTTACACCCCAGAGGTGATGTCATCATTGTCACCATCATCGGTGTCTGGGTCATCATACTTCCATTGGTCTGGGTACAGGTCATGGGAGTCATCGTCCTCCTCGGTGTCGTCTTGCCCCAGGAGTGGATATGATGCTGGTCCCCCTCCTGGTCCTGGACTTATTGCTGTGGTTATCATTCTATTTACAAGGCCTCGGAGACATGGAATACAACAACATCCACACAATGTTAGAATTGCAGCAAATACTGCTATAGACACTAATAGTGAAGAAATCAAAGACCTCCATCTTCCCATCCCTTCCAGCCACCAATCCCAGCCTTCGGTGTTTACTCCACTGTGCTCTTCATCTTCCTGTTCAACGTTCTCAGCCCGTCAATGGCTTGAGTGAGACTGCCGTCTGCAGCCGTGTTGTTGGGAATGAATGTGCAGCATTGTTCTCCGAACATGGCACAAACACCTCCTTTCTCTGCCAACAACATATCCAGAGCAATACGATTCTGGAAGGCCATAAGGGACGTGGCTTCTAACTGTGAATGGACAGCCTTAAATCCTTCCTCAGTCCAATTTCCTAATTTCTGTACATTGTAGTGGATGTAGTTTATTCTGTCCACGTTTTTATTAATTGAACACCACCAACAGATGGAAGATTCGAATCCAGCTGCTATTTGATCAACCAGTTTATACTCGTCAGGCACTCCTCTGGGGACTCCTATTGCGTCAATATATGTTGGATTTCCTACTCCTTTCCACTCTCTTTTTACTCTATGTCTGGCTATGCCTTTCTGCCAATCTTCAGGAATAAGAGAGGCTGCATATGTCGTAACGTCTTCAGGGGTCATGGGTATGGCTTTAACTGGTAACAATAATGATATTAATGCACAATAACCTGACACATTTCGTGGCAGTCTGTCAAAGATTCTGTTATCACCACACCACCACCATACATCACTCCTACCGACAGGTTGAATGTGGGAGTACTATGGACCACATTCTTACACCAGGCAGTGTGGCTTAAGCTACCCAAAGTCTTACTTGTCCCTGTCAAGTGTACACATGTATGGTTAGCATGCCCAACTTTGCTTGAAAATAAAGGTTTGATCTTAGTCAATTTGGTCAATGGATAGATCTTGTCCCACTTAGAACATTTGTTGTTTGCTGCAATGTATGTCTGTGTCATAACCGTCAGCAGACAGTCTTTGGGTAATGCTGCCGGTATTACCTGTAATATAGGTCTGGGTCCCATACATACAACACAGTCCTTCTTTGCTGCTAGTCCTGCTTGTTCTGCCATTAAAAGCCAATTGTTATTTTGTCCACTAATTCCTGTAGTTACTAGGAACCAGTCATCTGCCTTCATGTCTTTTGTGCCTTGTACGGACATCCCCTTTGCTTGTATGGGCACCCCCTTTGCTTGTATGGGCACCCCCTTTGACGTACTTAATTTGGTCAATATTGGTTGCTGTACTCTATCTGTTTCACAGAGGAAAAAATGGAAATACGGATCTTTTCCTTGTTTGTATACCCAAAGGAGGAACAACCAACAGTCTCCCTCTATATCAGGTGGGAATATGGTTCCTTTTTCTGTGGTATTCACCACTATAGACAGCTTATCATCTGTTTGATACATTTTGAGAATTTGACTCTGGTACTTAGCCCACTCGGTTTGTGCCCATCTTGGTGTCCATCTACTCCATTCATCGGCTACCAACGTTTCCCATCTCTTATCTTGTTGATCATTGGTCATATACCATGAGAAACTATTTCCGTAATTAGTCCCTCTGTCACCATCCCCACCATCCCATATTCCATGGGTAAGAGCACTATATGGTACAGAGATGACCACAGAAGCTTTTCTAGGAATGCAGGCTTGTATACCAAATCGGTACGCATTGTTCCTATCACAGCTATGTACTGTGGCATTTATTATCGGACTGGGGTCTTCGTTACTTCTTTTTGGTCTCTGCAATCTGCGGAGGTGATCCTTATTATCATGTCCCGTGCTTATGGCTTTTAATAATAAGCCCAATCCGAAAAAGAAAAGTAGCATAACAAGGACTGTCCATGGGGTCCAGAAACCCTCGTTCTTTGTTTTTTTTCTTTCGCCATTTCTGCACACTACAGCACACCTATGTTCAGAACAGTGGCTTCTTAATGTCTTCTGCTAGCTTTCGTGTCTAACCTGGATCTTAACACCAAGCTCACACACTATTACTAGTCTTGTCCTACTGTTCTTACTGTTTGTCTGTGTCTGCAGAAATGACTTTCTTACAGTGAGTCAAATGAATCCATGTACTTCTTTCCCCAATTTTCAAGGCTGTGGGTGTTGTGAGTAGTACTTGATGGGGCCCTTCCCATTTAGGTGAATGCCAGTGTTTTCTCTTGATGCTTCTTATCAACACCCAGTCTCCAGGTACCACTTTAGGGTCCTCCTGTGGAGAAATGGGATCATCAGTGTTTGGAACTCTCCCTCGTTGTCCTTCTAACATTTTTCTCATGTAATCCGCCAAATTGGCTTCCTCAGGTACATCCCAAATTTGCCCATAATATGGCAATCGATATTTTCTGCCAAACAATGTTTCATACAGTGTCAACCCCATGGTACTAGTTATGTTTATATACATTTTTACCAAATCTACACAATGTGTCCATGGTCTGCCTGTTTCCTCCATTGTCTTTCTAAGTCTGTTTTTTACTGTTCCATTCATCCTTTCCACTAATCCGGCGCTTTGTGGATGATAAGCACAATGATTTTTGAGATTGACCTGTAGCGCTTCTCCTACGTATTGCACTATTGTATTAACAAAATGCGCTCCATTATCTGAATAGACTGTTTCTGGTATTCCAAATCGTGGAATGATGTCTTTGCACAATGCCTTAGCCACTGTAAGTGCATCTGCATATTTTGTAGGGAACAATTCTACCCATTTTGAGAAGGCATCAATTATGACTAAACAAAATTCCTTCCCTTCATGTTTACTCAGCTGTATATAATCCATATGAATCACTTGAAAGGGATATTGTGGTGTTGGAAATTTGCCTCTTTGGGGTCTCAAATTGCCTTGTGAGTTGTGTTTTGCACATATCATGCATGCTCTACAATGCTGTTTTGCATATGCATCGAACCCATAAAGACAAAAAATAGATTGCAATTGCGATATCATACCCCCTGATGAGACATGCGTCACGCCATGGCTCATAATAGCTGCCCATTTAAACATATTTTTTGGCAATATGGGTTTCTTTTGTGGTCATACGTACAAATCATTTGCATACGTAGCCCCTTTAGCTATCCACATTTGTTTTTCTCTGTCAGTTGCCTGCTGTTGCATGTCAGCAAGCAGTGTATGACCTAAATGCAAATCTGGAGTAGTGTCCTGTACAACAAAAATAGAAGAAGCTGCTGCTGCCTCTTTTGTTGCTCTGTCAGCAAAATCATTTCCTTTTGAAATACTGTCAGAGCCTTTGGTGTGAGCCGCACATTTGCATATAGCAATTTGTTTAGGCAATTTCACAGCCTTCAGTAGTGCAGTTAGGAGTGTGGCATGAGTCACTGGCTTTCCAGATGATGTCACCATTCCACGCTCTTCCCACAGTTTTGCAAACACATGCACTGTGCTGAAAGCGTACTGGCTGTCTGTATAAATTGTTACAGCCGTACCTTTAAACAGATAGCAAGCTGCAGTTAAAGCAACTAATTCAGCTGCTTGTGCTGAAAATGACGATGGCAATGAAGCAGAATCCAATACTTCTGAATTTGTGACAACAGCATATCCAGATTGTGTTTGTCCGTAAGCGTTTTTAGTGGAAGAACCATCCACATACACAATTGTACTGTTTGGGATGGGTGTGTCCTGGAGGTCTGGGCGTGCTTTCGTACAGACCGTAGCTACATCAAGACAATTGTGCGGCTCACCATCCTCAGGTAAAGGTATCAATGTGGATGGATTCAATGTTGTACAGCGCTCTACCGTAAGATGTGGTTGTGATAATAGCAAGGACATACACGAAGATGTCTTGCTGGGGACAAAAGGCTCATGTTTGTCTGCAACAGAAGTGCAGAAACTGCATGTGGAACTTTCAGTGTCAACTGATGGAATAGAACAACATTACTGCTACTTTGAACAGCCATAGAGGCTGCAATAACAGCCTGTACGCATGGTGGTAAGCACTTGCCACTGCATCCAATTTAGATGAGTAGTAGGCAACTGGCCTCAATTTTGAGCCATATACTTGAACCAAAACACTAGTCATGAATTTATTCTTACAATCAACTGTTTGAATGAATGGTTTACTATAATCTGGTAGTGCCAAAACTGTGGATGACACTAATGTTTGTTTTACTTTTACAAAAGCTTCCTCAGCTTCTTTGTTCCATTCCAACACGGTTGACTTTGAAATATCATCCTTGTACATCAAATCAGAAAGTGGACTAGTCAATTCTGCATAGCAGGGAATCCATGCCCTGCAGTAATTAGTCAGTCCAAGAAATGACATCATCTGCTTTTTGGTTTGTGGTTTTGGAGCGTGCAAAATTGCTTCCTTCCTGTCAGACAGGATAGTACGCCCTGTGGCTGATAATTCATGTCCTAAATATTTTACTTTATCCCTACACAACTGAACTTTGTTTTTACTCACTTTGTGGCCATTATCAAATAAGAAACATAATAATGCTACTGTGTCAGTTATGCAGTTTTCTCGTGTGTCAGAGGCAATCAAAATGTCATCAACATACACTAATAGTTGGCTATCTGCCGGTGGAACGAAATTGGCTAAACATGCTGACATGACTTGAGAATAAATAGTTGGACTCTCTGCGTAACCCTGCTGTAATCTGGTGAATGTATATCGTTGTCCTTTAAAGGTAAAAGCAAACCAGAATTGACTATCTGGGTGTACTGGCACAGAGAAAAATGCATTACTTATGTCAATTACTGAGAAACTATTAGAATTTGGTCTCAGCGAATTTAACAAGGTGTGTGGATCTGGGACACATGGTGCTCTTTTAATCACAGCAGCATTTACTGCCTGCAGATCTTGAATCATTCTCCACCCTACTGAGGGCGGAGCCTTTTTTACGGGAAATATGGGTGTGTTACATGGTGAATCTGGACATGGCACTATTACTCCTGCTGTTAATAAATTCTCTACTACTGGCCTGATTCCTTCAATTGCATCAGGTTTCAATGGATACTGTCTTACACATGGTCTGTATTCTGTTTTTGGTCTTATAACTACAGGTTGTGCATTTTTTATCAGTCCTACGTCTGAAGGACCTGTTGTCCACAATCCTGATGGTACAGAAGAGAGAAGATCATCCTCTTCAGGACTCAACTGAAACACTCAGGATTGTGAAGTGGACACATCAATGTGTGTTCCAGCTGTCAGCACCAATGAGACATTAACTGGCACTTTATACAATTTAGTTGATGGACTGAACTCCGTTCGTGGTCCAACTCTGCTCCAATCAGTGGCTGACAAAGCTGTTATGACTGTCAGTCCCAATTCTTGCCATTCCGTCAAATATGGCTTACAAAGTGACACATGTAATGGCATACCTGTAAATCTCAATTTTAAAATGTCTTCAGTGGCACCTGTCACTGTTATGACAGCTGTTGAGTTGCCATCATGAATCAAATCGGTCATTGTCAGCTTCACAGGTGAAACGTTTTTCAATTTGTTTTCATAGTCACCATCCAGACCTGGAGGATCTTTATGCCACATTGTGACATGCAGGTCAGGTGGTGACATCTTTTGTTCAGGATTTTTTAGTAGGGCTGTCGCTTGCAAGACGACATCTTTACCCCATCCTGCAGCATCTTCTTCTGAAATGTCAAATGTATAGTAATAGTGGAATGTGGGGTCATCGCTTTCTTCTCTTACCATGTTAACGCCTCCTGTGCGTTCAACAACTAATTTCCCTTGTTCCACAATTATGGACAAGCCCAATGCAGTCAATCCGTCTCGTCCTAAAAGGTTAACTGGACATTGTGGCATGTTCAACACTGACATAGTACATGTCAGGCCAAATGGATCTGTCAACGTTATGGGTTTAGTGATAGGGACGTCTGATGTTTGTCCATTTGCAGAGCGAACCCTAAAGATTTCGTTGCTTAATTGATGGACAGGTATGTTGTCATTACATGTGGTTCTACATGCTCCTGTATCACAAAGGAATGTCACTGGTCGTCCATTTACCAACAAAGTCACTTCTGGTTTTGGTACCGGATTTCCCAGTAAGGCACACAGATCCATATCACAATCAGACTGCCTATCTGATGTGGAATCATGGATTATGGATTCTAGTCATTGTGGATACTGTGGCTGCGGAGGATTATTCCGTTGTGGAATTCCTCCTGCTGCTCCCTCAGTAGGTGGATTCGGACAATTTCTATACATATGTCCCTCTCTTCCACAGTTCCAACAAATCAGGGGACCACGTGGTGGCCCTCCCTGTCTGTGCTGCTGTTGTGGTTGCCATGGTCCTTGACGTTGTGGCTGTCCACCTTGTCTGTTTTGCCATGGCTTTTGGGGGCGTTTGCACTGCTTCTGCTGTCTTAAGTTACCCTGTTGGTAATATATTTCATCATCTCCGTGTGCTACATACACTCCTTTGTTGCTGTTTCCTGTCTTTTTCTGCTTTAAGACTCCTTCTGCATGACAGCAGTGTGTATGTGTTTCTTCCAATGTGCCTGTAGGCAATCCAATCCAATGTTTCTGTATCCAAGCTTTTATATCCTTATTGGAATGTTGGATCAGAGCGTTTTTCAACTGTTGTTCATACACTGGTGTTCCTGGCAATATGCCACTATGGACCCTAAATACACTCTCAAATCTGCATCTAAACTCTGTCCATGGTTCTCCTTCTTTCTGTGTTGTCCTGGTAATTTCAGTGTAATTTATTTTTGGTCCTAACACACCTTTTGCTCGTGTAATCATAGCTTCCACTCTTGTTTTCAAGACTAGATCATCATGTGGCAACGGTACGCCATCCTGGTCTGCAGGATTCCAGTCTCTGCGTATCTGACTCCATTTAGGGCCACATGCTTTCATCCACACCTGTTGGACTTCAGGTCCATTAAGGTGGTAAGAATTTCTAATGTTTTCTATATCCTGCATAAATCCCTCAATATCGACATGTGGCGATGGTATCATGTCGACTGCTGCTTTGATATCATCAGCATTCCATGTTCGATATACGAGCATGGTTGATCGCTGTCCTGCTGTTCCTGCACGAGGATTTGGTACTTCTATCATAGGATAGGCACCTCCCTGGTCACTGTGTTCCACCATGGGAGGGGCTGTGGGCACTTTCGCTTGACTGCGTGTTTCTGGTTTTTCTGGTTTTTCACTTTTTACCTTAGGTTTTACTGCCAAATCATACTGTGGTGGCGGTACATCGTCATCCTCTGGTAGAGGAGATAAAGGTGTTGTTGTCACCGACGATCCAGCCGGCGGTGGTTGTTGAGGCTGTTCTGGTTCTCTGTGCTGAATTATCACATCTTCTTCTGCCTTACCTACAGCTTTCTTTTTCCTTGCTTTCTCTAATCGTCGCTTCTCTGCTCCCTTCTGTCTGTTCTCTGCTTCCTCCTCCCAAAATGCCACTAAATCTGCCCCTACTTTCTGCATCTTTTTCTCATCACCTTTATGTTTCTGTTCTAACTCCTTCTTTAGCTTCTGTATGCTGATCAGGTTCAGTCGTCCGTCAAAGTCATGTTTATTTATCCAGGTCTCCAATTTCTTTGTTGCTTTTGGATTTTTTGCTTCCATAAATTTCCAGTCGTCAGTTGATAAATTTTCCTTATTTTTAGACGTCTTACCCCCCATTTTTATTATCCCTTGTTATAATTTGGACTTCAGACGGGGGCACACCTAGGGTGTTCTAAATCTGAAGTTTTCACACTTTCTTTGGACGTGACAATTAATTTGCCGTCGTGTGGTTGATTCCTTTCACCTCCCCGTAGGAAGCGGAATCACTTGCCTTCGCATCCACACACGGTTGTCACTAACGTTGTCCAAAGTATTACACTTTCACACAGTTATTTACACTTACACAAAACACTATTTACACATAGAAACACTTTTAATAATCGTACGCGTATTCTTATGCCAGGGGAGCTCGCCCTCCCGTGAAATTTAACTAATGTCCTGCATTAGGGGACTCCGCCGTCCCTGCCGAATTTAACTGCTTTTTTACAGTGCACGTATTTCTACCCGGGATTTCCTTTACGTATTAAAACAGAGGAGTCCGTACCCTCCTTCCGGAATTTAACTACGGGCGACCCTCGCAACCGTAGAGGAGTCCGCCCTCCTCGCGGATTTTAACTGCTTTGCATTAACAGACGATTCCACGCCATCGCTTACGGAGTTTAACTGTTTTATGTGATCACTTTTATCCCCTACCGGTACGCGTATATAAACAGAGGAGTCCGCACCCTCCTTACAGAGTTTAACTGTGTTTCATTAACAGACGATTCTGTATCATCGCTTGCGGAATTTAACTGTTTTATGTGATCTGATCACCACTCACTCAGTACTGTTTACAAAGAAATTTTACTCACTGACTCGACTTCCTGTCTGTCTTCTTCGGGAAAATCTCGTCAACCAGACGATGCCAACGGTGGTCGACAATTGCAGACACGATCAATCGATCGGACCTTGGCCAAGGATTTATGTCTGGACTTGACGACCCCCGCCGGACACCTCCGGTGTTGTTGAGATCCCGGACGTAGCCCCCAGTCAATGTTGGGTATTTTCTCCTCCAAACATTCTTAAAACCTTTGATAAGACAAACAGAGTCAAGAAACACCAGTGAGACAGAAAGTCAAATTAATCACGCGCGGAGTGCGGCCAGGCTGTACACCAAGGCTACACTAAAGTCTGGCCTGTGCTCCCGCTCTTTTTATTAGAGATGCCCTCATTACATCATAAAACTTGTCCTAAGGGGGGGGGGGGGACAACGCGAGACAAGTTTCTTCCCGTAACATAAACACATACGTCAATAAGCGCAGCTGTAAGGAAAAACAGTTTCTTTCTTTTACTCTTATCGTCGGAGGTCAGCACATCTCGTTCGTCTGTTGCAGTTATCAGCTGTTGTGCATCTGCCTGGAGTGTCCTGGTCTTCACGCTAAGCATCACATCACAACAGTCAAAACAACCTTCAGGTCTATTACTCCCAGTTCATGACTGACCCCGTCATGCTTCACTCCCAGTCGTTAGTGGCTACAAAAACAAGTTGTATAATAATAATAATAAGTACATCCAGCTCCTCATTCCCAGTTCAGATTGACCCCAGCATGCTAAAACAAGGTTGAATAACACGTACATTCTCGGGGTCAGGTGCAAACAGCACAACACCGTTCTCATCAGAAAGAAGACAAAAGGTACAAATGTTTAACAGTGATAACATATATATAAAATCTTTAACAGTCCTTCTAGAAGATTCCCCTTCCTTCACACAGGAATGATGGAGCTCTGACAGAGTAACCTTGGTCACCTCCCTGACTAAGGCCCTTCTCCCTGATCCCTCAATTTAGATGGGAAACCATCTCTCGGAAGAGTCCTAATGGATCCAAACTTCTTCCATTTATGGATGATGGAGGCCACTGTGCTCATTATGACATTCAATGCAGCAGAATTTTTTTCTGTACCTTTCCCAGATTTGTACCTCAAGACAATCCTGTTTAGGAGGTCTACAGACAATTCCTTTACTTTCCTGCTTGGTTTGTGCTCTGACATGCACTGTCAACTGTGGGTATTTATACACTCAACAAAAATATAAACGCAACACTTTTGGTTTTACTCCCATTTCCCTCAAATATTGTTCACAAACCAGTCTACATCTGTGATAGTGAGCACTTCTCCTTTGCTGAGATAATCCATCCAACCTCACAGGTGTGCCATACCAAGATGCTGATTAGACACCATGATTAGCGCACAGGTGTGCCTTAGACTGCCCACAATAAAAGGCCACTCTGAAAGGTGCAGTTTTGTTTTATTGGGGGGGGGATACCAGTCAGTATCTGGTGTGACCACCATTTGCCTCATGCAGTGCAACACATCTCCTTCGCATAGAGTTGATCAGGTTGTCAATTGTGGCCTGTGGAATGTTGGTCCACTCCTCTTCAATGGCTGTGCGAAGTTGCTGGATATTGGCAGGGACTGGTACACGCTGTCGTATGCGCCGGCCCAGAGCATCCCAAACATGCTCAATGGGTGACATGTCCTGTGAGTATGCCGGCCATGCAAGAACTGGGACATTTTCAGCTTCCAAGAATTGTGTACAGATCCTTGCAACATGGGGCTGTGCATTATCCTGCTGCAACATGAGGTGATGTTCTTGGATGTATGGCACAACAATGGGCCTCAGGATCTCGTCACGGTATCTCTGTGCATTCAAAATGCCATCAATAAAATGCACCTGTGTTCTTCGTCCATAACAGACGCCTGCCCATACCATAACCCCACCGCCACCATGGGCCACTCAATCCACAACATTGACATCAGAAAACCGCTCACCCACACGACGCCACACATGCTGTCTGCCATCTGCCCTGAACAGTGTGAACCGGGATTCATCGGTGAAGAGAACACCTCTCCAACGTGCCAAACGCCAGCGAATGTGAGCATTTGGCCACTCAAGTCAGTTACGACGACGAACTGGAGTCCGGTCGAGACCCCGATGAGGACGACGAGCATGCAGATGAGCTTCCCTGAGACGGTTTCTGACAGTTTGTGCAGAAATTCTTTGGTTATGCAAACCGATTGTTTCAGCAGCTGTCTGAGTGGCTGGTCTCAGACGATCTTGGAGGTGAACATGCTGGATGTGGAGGTCCTGGGCTGGTGTGGTTACATGTGGTCTGCGGTTGTGAGGCTGGTTGGATGTACTGCCAAATTCTCTGAAACGCCTTTGGAGACGGCTTATGGTAGAGAAATGAACATTCAATACACGTGCAACAGCTCTGGTTGACATTCCTACTGTCAGCATGCCAATTGCACGCTCCCTCAAATCTTGCGACATCTGTGGCATTGTGATGTGTGATAAAACTGCACCTTTCAGAGTGGCCTTTTATTGTGGGCAGTCTAAGGCACACCTGTGCACTAATCATGGTGTCTAATCAGCATCTTGATATGGCACACCTGTGAGGTGGGATGGATTATCTCAGCAAAGGAGAAGTGCTCACTATCACAGATTTAGACTGGTTTGTGAACAATATTTGAGGGAAATGGTGATATTGTGTATGTGGAAAAAGTTTTACATCTTTGAGTTCATCTCATACAAAATGGGAGCAAAACCAAAAGTGTTGCGTTTATATTTTTGTTGAGTGTATGTAGACAGTTGTGTGCCTTTCCAAATCATGTCCATTCAACTGAATTTACCCCAGGTGGACTCCAATTAAGCTGCAGAAAAATCTCAAGTATGATCAGTGGAAACAGGATGTACCTGAGCTCAGTTTTGGGCTTCGTGGCAAAGGCTGTGGTTACAAATGTACATGTAATTTCATAGTTTTTTTTTTTTTATAAATTTACAAAAATCCCCCCCCCCAAAAAAAAAAAATCACATTGCCATTATGGGGTATTGCGTGTAGAATGCTGATGAAAATAATGAATTTCACCCATTTTGTAACAAGGCTGTAACATAACAAAATGTGGAAAAAGTGAAGCACTGCAAATACTTTTCACATGCACTGTACACGCACCATGACCCAGACCTGGATAAGTGGCTGAAAATTAATGAATATATGTAAATGACTTGGTCTTGGTCTCCAGAGGGATGAGCTGAGATGATCCTGTCGATGGAGGAGGAATGTGGTGGAGCCTATCCCCCAGGCAGTAGACTGGCACCAACTGATGGTGGAGGCGGTGGAGGGAACATCAGGTAGGGAACTGACAAGACAGCAAGATGTGAGTAAGATATTGAAGATTTTAAAGAATGTGCATGCATTCTGTCGATAGCACCTTCTTTGGGTATTGATTGTAGCTGGAGTCACTTATCTGATTTTGATGGACTCCTAAAATATGGGTCTTCTGGCAGAACCTATGCTGTGCTGCATTTCTTAACTTGTTAACAGAAACTGGATGGACTTTCTTGTGTTTATTTCATCAGCCAAGTTGCATAGACATGGAGGCATTTGCAAGTCAATCATGCCCAAAGAAATGTGCTGAAGCATTCCGTCTGAGTCCACTGAAGTATTCATTTATTTCACACACAGTTCTCAAGTGCTTCAATCATAGCATCCCATGATTCTTCAAAGATCACAGGACTGTCTGCAAAGTCGAGGTCAGTAATCCATTCCTCACCAGCAAAAATCAATACAGGCTGCAGGAAAGCACTAACAATATTCAAGCTTGATAGCAATGAGTACTCACAGAGTAAGGAAGCAGTTGATGGTGGAATTCTTGGATTTGAAACCAGACCATGATTGACAGGAGTTTGTGTGTGTCTGGGGGTGCCCTTTTTGCTAGTTGTTTCTTTTGGTCTCATGTTCACAGAAACAATGGCTCATTTGTCTCATAAGACCCGGCAACACTCGATGAGAAATTTGATGGGGATGTTCAAATGGACATTTGTGGCATTTTGATATCTGTCACAGATGCTCCATTCAGGGACAGATTATTCACCAAATGTCAAGGAGGGATTTAGTCTTCCTCCTTCCTTATAGGATTGAAAAAGCTCAGTCACAATGACTCACTCTCTTGTGGTTTTTCAGCAGAAAGATACACTTGAATGGAATGACATTCGTGTTAGACACCATCTAACTGTCTTTGTGCAGGCAAGGTTACATTAAACATGAATTAAAGTGCATATTGTAAATGTTTCAATGTTCCCTTTCTTTGCAGTAGATACTCTGTAGTATACAATAGCTTTCACCAGGACAACCGCACTGTGCAAAGCGGCATCAGGAAATTAATCCAGTGTTCCTGACTGACGTAAAAACAAGGCTTCTGGCAGGATTTGTATAAACTGTTGTGTCGGTTTGGAAAGACTAAAGAAAGACTCGAGGCTTTTATATGCTTAACTTGTTACAATCAATTACAATTACAAGTTCACAAGAAAAAGGAAACACACACACACACACACACACACAAAAAAAATGGAGAGCAACACAGATGGTGGTTTTCTCAGTGATTGTCATGTCCCATACACCTCACGACCCCAAACGTATGGTGTTATTTACACACATACAGAGATAACGATCCGTCAATCAGTGATGTACATTTACCAATACCACTAAAAATCTAACATCACTGTAAACACGTACAGTCAGCAACCTCCCAATAAATTCACACCAAAAGAACAAGCATGAAACATGACATTAATAACACAATGTACAACTCCCATGAGCCTTTGCTCTCTCACAGTCTCAGACTGAGAAAATCTTCTGGTTTTGGCTACGTTTTCTGCAGTGGTGCTTTGAGCATGACTGTTAAAATAAAAGTCTTTATTTAACTTAATACAAGTACAAGTAAATATATTATACATTGTAGGATATTAAATGGGATCATTAAAAATGAGACAAGAAACCCTTATCAAAAATATTTTATAGATAATGAAATTCATATGAAAGGTACGAACGAAGCAGCCAATGGATTCAATGATTTTTTTTTTTTTTTTTTTGGTCAATGCTTGGCCAAACCTGCTAAAAGCCATTAAGACCAATGGCGCAGAAATACGAGGGCTGTCAATAAAGTATAGGTCCTTTTTATTTTTTTCAAAAACTATATGGATTTCATTCATATGTTTTTACGTCAGACTGGCGCTTTGTTTGATCAAAATTTTTTCTAAACCTGTGAGGCACATCGAAGTGGACACGGTTCGAAAAATTAAGCTGGTTTTCGGTGAAAATTTTAACGGCTGATGAGAAATTTTGAAGTGATACTGTCGCTTTAAGGACTTCCCAGGCGCTGTCGTCAGCCTGTTTCAAGCTGAAAACCTCCACATTTCAGGCTCTATTGATCCAGGACGTTGTGAGAGAACAGAGACGTTTCAGAAGAAGTCGGTTTCAGCATTTTATCCAGATATTCCACTGTTAAAGGAGATTTTTTTAATGAAAGACGTGCGGACGGGTCCACGCGTCAGGACGCAGCCGGCGCGAGGAAAAACACCTCCATGTTGATAACCATTTGTAAAATCCAGGCGGCTTTTGATGGCTTTCAGTGGAGTGAGTATATGAGATATTGTTTAACAGCTGGACATGTTCCAACTTGTCCTTAAGGCTTCCAACAGAGGTGTTTTTCCTGTGGTGGAGTGTCTCAGTGGCTGCGAGCCGATGCTGCAATCCGTCCGCACATCTTTCATTAAAAAAATCTCCTTTAACAGTGGAATATCTGGATAAAATGCTGAAACCAACTTATTCTGAAACGTCTCTGTTCTCTCACAACGTCCTGGATCAATAGAGCCTGAAATGTGGAGGTTTTCAGCTTGAAACAGGCTGATGACGGCGCCTGAGAGCGCTGCGCGACGTCTCGCACCGTGGGAAGTCCTTAAAGCGACAGTATCACCTCAAAATCTCTCATCAGCCGTTAAAATTTTCACCAAAAACCAGCTTAATTTTTCGAACCGTGTCCACTTCGATGTGTCTCACAGGTTTAGAAAAAATTTTGATCAAACAAAGCGCCAGTCTCTCAGCAACTTCTCAGACAAAGGAATTCCGACGAAGGGCTGGATGACTCCTCCCACAAGGAGTGCTCACAGGCGAATGACGTCACCGACAGGCATGGAAAAACTCACGCATGCGCACGAGGGTTCAAGCATGTCTGACGTAAAAACATATGAATGAAATCCATATAGTTTTTGAAAAAAATAAAAAGGACCTATACTTTATTGACAGACCTCGTAGACGCCCTGATTATGTTGAAAGAAATTGTAGCTCCATGTTTGTAAAAGCAGTGGAAGAAAGTGAAATTTATGACATTTTCAGTGGCTTCAACAACAAAACCAGTACGGATTGGAATGGTATGGACACATTAACCATGAAGAGTGTGCTCGATGGTTTAGTAAAATGACTGATGCATGTCTTCAACTTGTCATTTCAAAATGTGGTCTTTCTGTGCACGATGAAAGTAGCTAAAGCTGTTCCCATTTACAAATCATGACATAAGCATATGGCTCCAAGTTGGGACATGCCTATCTTGGCTTTCAGTGGCTTACCAGTCGAGTGAGTATAAGAGAAATTGTGGAGAGCTGGGCTTGTCCCAACTTGTCCTCTGACACTCCAAAACGGAGGTGTTCTTTGTCTCGCTCCATCAGCAAATCCGTCGTGACGCGCGAGGCCTCCGCGCGGGTTTCCATGACAAAATCTCTTGTTAAAAGTGAAATCTGCCGGAAAATGGCTGATGCCCAGCTCTTGTGATAACCAGAGAAATTGCACACGATGGTCCCGGAGCCATACAGCCATCTGTTTAGAAATGAAATGGTTGTTTCTGCCTGTCGATCGCGGCTCAGAGCGCGGTGCGCCGTGCACCATTGTGGGCCGTCCTTAAAGCGGTAGTAACACTCCTTAATCTCTGTGAAGCCCAAAAAATTTTCACCGAAAGCCAAATGAATTTTCCGAATGGTTTCCAGCTGCCTGTCTCTAACAGTTTCTGAAAAAATTCTGATGGAGCAAAGCCCAAATCATTCCGCCATTTCCTCGCAATGAAAAAATGACGAGAGGGGTGGACCAGTGCTCACTCAAAGCCTGCCCACAGGCGAATGATGCAACTGACAGGCGTGAAAAAACTCACGCATGCGCACGAAGGTTCAAGCTTGGCTGACGTAAAAACATATGAATCAAATCCATATATTTTTTGCATAAAATAAAAAGGTCCGTTACTTTTCTAACAGACCTCGTAATAATTGATCAACATATTGATTTATTCTGCCTTACAGAAACCTGGTTACAGCAGGATGAATATGTTAGTTAAATGAGTCAACACCCCCGAGTCACACTAACTGTCAAAATGCTCGAAGCACGGACTGAGGGGGAGGATAAGCAGCAATCTTCCACTCCAGCTTATTAATTAATCAAAGACCCAGACAGAGCTTTAATTCATTTGAAAGCTTGACTCTTAGTCTTGTCCATCCAAATTGTAAGTCCCAAAAAACAGTTTTATTTGTTATTATCTATCGTCCACCTGGTCGTTACTGTGAGTTTCTCTGTGAATTTTCAGACCATTTGTCTGACTTAGTGCGTAGCTCAGATAAGATAATTATAGTGGGTGATTTTAACATCCACATAGATGCTGAGAATGACAGCCTCAACACTGCATTTAACTCACTGAGTGCCATTGACGCTTAAACGTGTCTTTTCAGATAGTAACGCTCAGCGCCAAAGATGCGTTATCATGCCAATTACACTTTTTTATGGGGGGGGGGGGGGGGGTTGTTGAGGTAATCAGCTGATCTAGCTTGTGTAAAAAAAATTAGAGTTGTAATCATAAGGGAACCCATTCTGTGGGTGGTAGCAGTGTGAGTGTGGACCAGAGCGCGGCTTGCTCTCCACCATTGTGCGGACGTCTTACAGTTGTAACGCTCCTAATCCGACTGGTTTCCACCTGGCTGTCTGTTAAACTGTGGTGCAGTCGTGCTGCTCCAGTCGTTCTGTCTTTTTCCCTGGAATGAAAAAACGTTGAGCGCACGGCACACACCTCACACAAAGGCTGCTTACAAGCAAATGACGCAATCAACAGGCTCATGCAAGCATGTGATTCAAATCCATCAGGTTTTGGAAAAAAATTAAAAAGTCCGATACGCGGGAGTCAGAGGGAGAAGACGCGCCGCCGAGAGAAGAGACAGACGGAGTTCCTCCCCTGACGTTTTTTTTTTTTTGGTGCATTATACAATAGGATCACTTTTCATAATGTTTGAGATGTCACTGAAGCAAAAACAATTATAATCAAAGACATTTTCTCCTTGAAATGTTGCTTGTCACAAAAAGCCAATTTTCTCAGTTTTTTGTCAGAAATCAGCATTTTTAGTGATACCCACCCATGTTCTGCAGACAATTACTAAATAATGGAAAGAGGTACAAACAAACAAACAAACATTTTTTTTTTTTTTTTTTTTCTGATGATAAAGGAAAGTCTCAAGTTTCTTTTGGTATGTTTGTTGTTGACATGGCCATAGAACTTAGTTTTCTATGGGTCTTGAAAAAACACTCGAATGCTGAAATATCCTGGCAGTGGGATGTTCTGAAATTTGAAAATGGCTGGCACTCAATGAGTTAATCTATTATTAGATTCAGTTAGCTTTGCTCAAAATGTAAATGAGCCCACCCACCATTTTAACTGCACTTTAGATCTTGTTCTGACATATGGCATACAAATTGAAGACAACAATATTCCCTTGAAAACCCCCTGTTGTCTGATCATTTCTTAATAACATTTACATTTACTTTAATGGACTACCCAGCAGGTGGCATGGTGACTTAGTGGTTACCACTGTTGCCTCACAGCGAGTAGGCCGTGGGTTCAATTCCCAGGGCCTTTCTGTGTGGAGTTTGCATGTTCTCCCGTGTTTGCGTGGGTTTCCTCCGGGTGCTCCGGTTTCCTCCCACATCCAAAGACATGCGGGTTAGGTGGATTGGAATCTTTACCAAAATTGTCCTTACGTGTGCGTGTGGGTGTGTCTGCATTTGTTTGTCTGTTTGTGGCCCTGTGACAGACTGGCGTCCTGTCCTGGGTGTACCCCACCTCACACCCTATGACTGCTGGGATAGGCTCCAGCCCCCCGTGACCCTTGATTGGACTAAGCAGTAGAAGATGGATGGATGGATGGATGGATGGATGGACTACCCAGCAGTGGGGAATAAGTTTCATTACAGTAGAAGTCTTTCTGAAAGCGTTGTAACTAGGTTTAAGGATATGATTCCTTCTTTGTTATGTTCTTCAATGCCATATACCAACACAGTGCAGAGTAGCTACCTAAACTCTGTGAGTGAGATAGATGATCTCATAAATAGCTTGACGTCCTCATGTAGCACAACTTTGGATGCTGTAGCTCCTCTGAAAAAGAGAGCCTTAAATCAGAAATGCTTGACTCCGTGGTATAACCCACAAACTCGCAGCTTAAAGCAGATAACTCGTAAGCTGGAGAGGAAATGGCGTCTCACTAATTTAGAAGATCTTCATTTAGCCTGGAAAACGAGTCTGTTGCTTTATAAAAAAGCCCTCCGTAAAGCTAATACATCTTACTACTCATCATTAATTGAAGAAAATAAGAACAACCCCAGGTTTTTTTTCAGCACTGTAGCCAGGCTGACAGAGTCAGAGCTCTATTGAGCCGAGTATTCCTTTAACTTTAACTAGTAATGACTTCATGACTTTCTTTGCAAATAAAATTTTAACTATTAGAGAAAAAATTATCCATAACCATCCCAAAGACATATCTTTATGTTCGGCTGCCTTCAGTAATGCTGGTATTTCGCTAGACTCTTTCTCTCTGATTGTTCTGTCTGAGTTATTTACATTAGTTACTTCCTCCAAACCATCAACATGTCTATTAAACCCCATTCCTACGAGGCTGCTCAAGGAAGCCCTACCATTAGTTAATGCTTCGATCTTAAATATGATCAATCTATCTTTATTAGTTGGCTATGTACCACAGGCTTTTAAGGTGGCCGTAATTAAACCATTACTTAAAAAGCCATCACTTGACCCAGCTATCTTAGCTAATTATAGGCCAATCTCCAACCTTCCTTTTCTCTCAAAAATTCTTGAAAGGGTTGTTGTAAAATCATCTGCAGAGAAATGGTCTATTTGAAGAGTTTCATTCAGGTTTCAGAATTCATCATAGTACAGAAACAGCATTAGTGAAGGTTACAAATGATCTTCTTATGGCCTCAGACAGTGGACTCATCTCTGTGCTTGTTCTGTTAGACCTCAGTGCTGCTTTTGATACTGTTGACCATAAAATTTTATTACAGAGATTAGAGCATGCCATAGGTATTAAAGGCACTGTGCTGCAGTGGTTTGAATCATATTTATCTAATAGATTACAATTTGTTCATGTAAATGGGGAGTCTTCTTCACAGACTAAGGTTAATTATGGAGTTCCACAAGGTTCTGTGCTAGGACCAATTTTATTCACTTTATACATGCTTCCCTTAGGCAGTGTTATTAGAAAGCATTGCTTAAATTTTCATTGTTACGCAGATGATACCCATCTTCCCTGAAAGTTCCCTGAAAAGCCTTCAGTTAATTCAAAATGCTGCAGCAAGAGTACTGACAGGGACTAGAAGGAGAGAGCATATTTCACCCATATTGGCCTCTCTTCACTGGCTCCCTGTTAATTCCAGAATAGAATTTAAAATTCTTCTTCTTACTTATAAGGTTTTGAATAATCAGGTCCCATCTTATCTTAGGGACCTCTTATCACCATATCACCCCAAATAGAGCCCTTCTCTCTCAGACTGCAGGCTTACTTGTAGTTCCTAGGGTTTTTAAGAGTAGAATGGGAGGCAGAGCCTTCAGCTTTCAGGCTCCTCTCCTGTGGAACCAGCTCCCAATTCGGATTAGGGAGACATACACCCTCTCTACTTTTAAGATTAAGCTTAAAACTTTCCTTTTTGAAAAAGCTTATAGTTAGGGCTGGATCAGGTGACCCTAAACCATCCCTTAATTATGCTGCTATAGACTTAAGCCCAGGTTACACATAGACGGTTTTATCCTCGGGTAGTACGTAGACCAAAGTTCGCGGTAGTTCTGGCTGTTTTCGCAGTGGAAAGGGGTGGAGCATTTCGCCGGCAATTTGACCGCCGTACTAGCCGCAAATACGTGGATAAAACGCTGCTAAATCCGCCGAATAAAGCAGAGTTTTGACCCTGTAGCATCCGGCACACGTCAGGAAACAGGGGTTAATACTTAGTTCTATCCTTTACAATCTCAGGTTAAGAAGCGCATGAGAATGGCGTTGTTCTGCTGCCGCCGATAATGCCCTGTGTACCGCTGGATTTATCCAGGCAAATCCTGCGTTACTCCAGGAACTTTTGCTTATAGGCACCACCCCAGAGTATAATAGGCTGAAGCAGCTGTCAGTGCAGAGGGAGGGAGTGACAGGGAGCTTATCTCTCAGCCTTTTCTTTTTTGTCCTTTTCCCCCTCCTCAACGTGTTGCTCGTCTGCACCACAGGACTACCCTATGCTTCTGAACCCGACCTCTTGGTAAGTCCTTGCCGCTGCCAATTTTATTTTAGGAGGTATACTGGAGCTTCTCTGCAAAAATATCTGGAGCTGGCCGCGAGTGAGAGACCTGCATGCAGCGCGCTAGCGTTTTCATACTGACCGCCGCCTATCGGCCGTTTGGAATGCCGTTAACTGGGAGGTGGCGTTTAGAACAGCATACTGTCCTCTAGCGCCGCCATTTTGTCTGCCTCTGTCGCCGGTTAAAACGCCTTTGAGGACGCCGATGTGGGCTCTATCATCGTTTTACACACCATTGGTTAGGGATACAATGCCGGCCGCCAATTACGACGGTGTAAACTGCGGGACTACAGGAAGAGGCGGGATGACACGGCGATTAAAATGTATCAAACGCCGTTGTTCGCACTGTCTCCGTCGTCAGGCCACTTATTCGACGTGTTGAATAATTTTTTCGACGATTCCTGGTGAAGCCGGAACCAAACCACGCCCCTGTGTGCTGGCGTTAACTACGCTGTGTGATCCCTAAAACGGCCCGGAGGGGGCAAAATCTCTGCCGGGACGCTTCCGGGAGAGTTTACCGTCTATGTGTAAACGGGGCTTTAGACTGCTGGGTTGGTTCCCATGATGCACCCAGTGTTTCTTTTTTATTCACCTCTTTTTGCTCTGTATGCACCACTCTGCTTTTAATCATTAGTGATTGATCTCTGCTCTCTTCCACAGCATGTCTTTTTCCTGGTTCTCTCCCTCAGCCCCAACCAGTCCCAGCAGAAGACTGCCCCTCTCTGAGCCTGGTTCTGCTGGAGGTTTCTTCCTGTTAAAAGGGAGTTTTTCCTTCCCACTGTCACCAAGTGCTTGCTCATAGGGGGTCGTTTTGACCGTTGGCGTTTTTCTGTAATTATTGTGTGGCTTTTGCCTTACAATATAAAGCACCTTGGGTCAACTGTTTGTTGTGATTTGGCGCTATATAAATAAAATTGATTTAATTTATTGATACAAAAAATATGCACTTGTAATATTTGATTTGAAGAAAGCATTTGACACAGTCAGTCATGATATATTGATGAGAAAAAAAAATAAAGTATGGCTTTTGATGTATTGTTCTGAGCTAGTTCAATAGCTATTTACTTAACAGGCAACACTGTACAAACAAATCAGTATATGTCTAGATTGAAGAACATTTAATGTGACATACCTCAGGGATCATTTTTAGATCCTAAATATTTGCAGTTTCTGTTATTTGTATGACACAAATAATTTCTGCTCAGATGTGGAACTGCAGCAGCTTTTAGACTGAAAAATAATGCAGAATATAGAGATCACACAAATGAACTCTCCTTAAAAAATACAACATCTAAAATTTCCTGATTTGATCCAGTATAAACAGCACAGACAATGCTCAGAGTAAGAAAAAAAAAAAAAAATACTTCCAAATAGCATCAAGGATTTGTTTTGAGAAAGAGAAGGTATGATTTAAGAGGGGAAACTCAACCAAAAAAAAAAAAAAAGCAGCATGTGAGAAGAACTTTAAAAAAGTATGTGTGTTTGAATATCAGTGGTATTAATTATGGAAGAGCTTAACAGATCACCTAAAGGAAAGTAAAAACATCAACCAGTTTAAAAAAGAAATAAAATACTAATATGAAATGAATATTATTAAAGAACAGCAGGTTAATCCACAATGATAATGATGATGTGATGGAGTGTAAAAGCCAGAAATATTGTGCTGTTATTTTTCAACTCTGTTCTGACTTTCTTTTTACTTGTTTGTCTTTTTTGTGTTTGTGTACATGGAGAGGATTGGGGGTGGGGGGTGTAAATCTTTTACTGTGAAGAAGATAGAATTGTGTTACAGAAAAACTGTGTTATAAGGTATTGTAGAAATGGGGTAGGGAAATATAAGTTTATACTTCTGCGTTCTCCAATTGACACTATTTTTTCTACAAGACATTAGGGAGCGGAGGACCCGACCTGTCCTGCTGGGACGCATGTGATGGGTTACGTGATGGACTCGTGGAGGAGATGGAAGGTCAGGTGCCTTTACATGCTTTCTGTGGAGGACGTCGAAGATGTGTACATATTCGGCTTGGTGGTGACCGGCTTTCTGATGTGTGGTGCGGGCACTCTGGTGGTTTACCGGAAAATCAAGAAAGTGGAAGCAGCTTTGATTGGTCCTTCCCAGCTGCCCTATATGATTGATTCGATTGGGAAGGCAGTGGCTGCGCAGTCGGCGGGGGTTAACCGCGCGTTGGACAACATCTCGAGCAAGATTGCAGCCCTGGAAACCTGCTATGACCGTCTGTGAAGACCACATTCTACATTCAGATGCATTGAGAGCCACTCTGTTTTCAGAACTGTGGAATCTTTCAGGCGTCTGCTAATCTGGCTATTCATTTGGCTTCCCCAAATACAGCTGCACTTCAAGGTCGCTGTGATAAAAAACCTCCTCAGAAGATCAACACTTAAGCCTCGCTCCCTGGTCTTCCCCCCTCCCCTCAGCTTCTCCAGCTCTGATGTAACTGTGTTAGAACTGTCCAGGACTGCTCAGCGCAGGGCTGTTCCCTCCCCCCTACAGATTGTCGGACAATCAATCAATCAATCAATTTTTTTTATATAGCGCCAAATCACAACAAACAGTTGCCCCAAGGCGCTTTATATTGTAAGGCAAGGCCATACAATAATTATGTAAAACCCCAACGGTCAAAACGACCCCCTGTGAGCAAGCACTTGGCTACAGTGGGAAGGAAAAACTCCCTTTTAACAGGAAGAAACCTCCAGCAGAACCAGGCTCAGGGAGGGGCAGTCTTCTGCTGGGACTGGTTGGGGCTGAGGGAGAGAACCAGGAAAAAGACATGCTGTGGAGGGGAGCAGAGATCGATCACTAATGATTAAATGCAGAGTGGTGCATACAGAGCAAAAAGAAAAAGAAACAGTGCATCATGGGAACCCCCCAGCAGTCTACGTCTATAGCAGCATAACTAAGGGATGGTTCAGGGTCACCTGATCCAGCCCTAACTATAAGCTTTAGCAAAAGGAAAGTTTTAAGCCTAATCTTAAAGTAGAGAGGGTGTCTGTCTCCCTGATCTGAATTGGGAGCTGGTTCCACAGGAGAGGAGCCTGAAAGCTGAAGGCTCTGCCTCCCATTCTACTCTTACAAACCCTAGGAACTACAAGTAAGCCTGCAGTCTGAGAGCGAAGCGCTCTATTGGGGTAATATGGTACTACGAGGTCCCTAAGATAAGATGGGACCTGATTATTCAAAACCTTATAAGTAAGAAGAAGAATTTTAAATTCTATTCTAGAATTAACAGGAAGCCAATGAAGAGAGGCCAATATGGGTGAGATATGCTCTCTCCTTCTAGTCCCCGTCAGTACTCTAGCTGCAGCATTTTGAATTAACTGAAGGCTTTTTAGGGAACTTTTAGGACAACCTGATAATAATGAATTACAATAGTCCAGCCTAGAGGAAATAATGCATGAATTAGTTTTTCAGCATCACTCTGAGACAAGACCTTTCTGATTTTAGAGATATTGCGTAAATGCAAAAAAGCAGTCCTACATATTTGTTTAATATGCACTTTGAATGACATATCCTGATCAAAAATGACTCCAAGATTTCTCACAGTATTACTAGAGGTCAGGGTAATGCCATCCAGAGTAAGGATCTGGTTAGACACCATGTTTCTAAGATTTGTGGGGCCAAGTACAATAACTTCAGTTTTATCTGAGTTTAAAAGCAGGAAATTAGAGGTCATCCATGTCTTTATGTCTGTAGACAATCCTGCAGTTTAGCTAATTGGTGTGTGTCCTCTGGCTTCATGGATAGATAAGCTGGGTATCATCTGCGTAACAATGAAAATTTAAGCAATACCGTCTAATAATACTGCCTAAGGGAAGCATGTATAAAGTGAATAAAATTGGTCCTAGCACAGAACCTTGTGGAACTCCATAATTAACTTTAGTCTGTGAAGAAGATTCCCCATTTACATGAACAAATTGTAATCTATTAGACAAATATGATTCAAACCACCGCAGCGCAGTGCCTTTAATACCTATGGCATGCTCTAATCTCTGTAATAAAATTTTATGGTCAACAGTATCAAAAGCAGCACTGAGATCTAACAGAACAAGCACAGAGATGAGTCCACTGTCCGAGGCCATAAGAAGATCATTTGTAACCTTCACTAATGCTGTTTCTGTACTATGATGAATTCTAAAACCTGACTGAAACTCTTCAAATAGACCATTCCTCTGCAGATGATCAGTTAGCTGTTTTACAACTACCCTTTCAAGAATTTTGAGAGAAAAGGAAGGTTGGAGATTGGCCTATAATTAGCTAAGATAGCTGGGTCAAGTGATGGCTTTTTAAGTAATGGTTTAATTACTGCCACCTTAAAAGCCTGTGGTACATAGCCAACTAACAAAGATAGATTGATCATATTTAAGATCGAAGCATTAAATAATGGTAGGGCTTCCTTGAGCAGCCTGGTAGGATGGGGTCTAATAAACATGTTGATGGGTTGGATGAAGTAACTAATGAGAATAACTCAGACAGAACAATCGGAGAGAAAGAGTCTAACCAAATACCGGCATCACTGAAAGCAGCCAAAGATAACGATACGTCTTTGGGATGGTTATGAGTAATTTTTTCTCTAATAGTTAAAATTTGTTAGCAAAGAAAGTCATGAAGTCATTACTAGTAAAGTTAATGGAATACTCAGCTCAATAGAGCTCTGACTCTTTGTCAGCCTGGCTACAGTGCTGAAAAGAAACCTGGGGTTGTTCTTATTTTCTTCAATTAGTGATGAGTAGAAAGATGTCCTAGCTTTACGAAGGGCTTTTTTATAGAGCAACCAGACTCTTTTTCCAGGCTAAGTGAAGATCTTCTAAATTAGTGAGACGCCATTTCCTCTCCAACTTACGGGTTATCTGCTTTAAGCTACGAGTTTGTGAGTTATACCACGGAGTCAGACACTTCTGATTTAAAGCTCTCTTTTTCAGAGGAGCTACAGCATCCAAAGTTGTCTTCAATGAGGATGTAAAACTATTGACGAGATACTCTATCTCCCTTACAGAGTTTAGGTAGCTACTCTGCACTGTGTTGGTATATGGCATTAGAGAACATAAAGAAGGAATCATATCCTTAAACCTAGTTACAGCGCTTTCTGAAAGACTTCTAGTGTAATGAAACTTATTCCCCACTGCTGGGTAGTCCATCAGAGTAAATGTAAATGTTATTAAGAAATGATCAGACAGAAGGGAGTTATCAGGGAATACTGTTAAGTCTTCTATTTCCATACCATAAGTCAGAACAAGATCTAAGATATGATTAAAGTGGTGGGTGGACTCATTTACTTTTTGAGCAAAGCCAATAGAGTCTAATAATAGATTAAATGCAGTGTTGAGGCTGTCATTCTCAGCATCTGTGTGGATGTTAAAATCGCCCACTATAATTATCTTATCTGAGCTAAGCACTAAGTCAGACAAAAGGTCTGAAAATTCACAGAGAAACTCACAGTAACGACCAGGTGGACGATAGATAATAACAAATAAAACTGGTTTTTGGGACTTCCAATTTGGATGGACAAGACTAAGAGACAAGCTTTCAAATGAATTAAAGCTCTGTCTGGGTTTTGGATTAATTAATAAGCTGGAATGGAAGATTGCTGCTAATCCTCCACCCCGGCCCGTGACAAGGCCGTTGACGGCGCCGAACAGGCTGCCTCCGGAGTGTTCTGATAAACTGGTCCTTCCAAATCTCGGTTGTTGTCCTGTGTCCTTGTTTTTGTCTCTGTGATTATTGTTTTTCTGTGCTGATGGGGATTTTTTTTCCTCATTGCCGCTGTGTAATGCAGCAGCTATGAGGGTTTTTTTTCTTCTCCTTTTCCCTCGTGTTTTGCTTTCATATATATGTTTTATGTACCGGGCCGGCCTATGTGTTGTGTGTTGTGTGTGTGTTGTTTGTTATGGGTCGGTGTTGGTTTGCTCAGCCCTGCTGTTGACCAAGGCAGGGATGTACATCTGGAGCTGGTCCCCGGGCGCCTAATGGCGACTTCTGCTCCTACTGGCAAATAGGATTGGGTTAAATGCAGTAGCCACATTTCATTGTGCAGGGAAGATGTTCTTCTGTACTGTGCATATGACAATAAATTTCTTTGAATCTTTGAATCTTTGAATAACAATGTGAAGATGCAAATATTGTGAATATAGGCAACTTTGGTAATGACAGAACATGTTTGAAATGAATGAATAAATACATAAACAAATAAATAAATATTCAGTGCATCCAGAAAGTATTCACAGCACTATCTATCTATATATATATATATATATATATATATATATATATATATATATATATATATATATATATATATATATATATATATATCACGACCCCTTGTTTGCACTCGGGGTCGCCACAGCAAATGCAAGGTGGATCTGCATGTTGAATTGGCACAGGTTTTACGCTGGATGCCCTTCCTGACGCAACTCCACATTACATGGAGAAATGTGGCAGGGGTGGGATTAGAAAGCCATCTGAATCTTCTGAATGGTGCAAGAGCTGGGCATGTCCCAACATGTCCTGTGAAGCTTCTCCACAATTTCACTGATACTTACTGGACTGGTAAGCATTGAAAGCCGAGATAGACATGTCCAAACTTGTCCTCTGACACGCCGAAACGGAGGTGTTCCTTTGTCTCGCTTCCAAAGCGAATCGGTCTTTACACGCAAACCCTCTGCGCAGCTTTACATGACAAAATCTCTTGTTAAAAGTGAAAGTGCCATGTACATTGTGAGAGAACAACATCTATGTGTTGTTGGCCATGTGGTGTGCTTCTCTGGTCATGATGCAGCATGCAGGTGCATCAGTGTTGAGGATCCCAGCAGCTGGACAAGACCAAAGGGATGCTCACTTTCCACCCTGCTGCAACAGACAGATAGATGTTACATTCAAGTGGAGGGAGATGGCCTTGTTCTCTGTCTGGGTAAGTAAGTCCCTTCGGCTGCTCCCTTGTTTGCATTAGGGGTCGCCACAGCAAATGCAAGGTGGATCTGCATGTTGAATTGGCACAGGTTTTACGCCGGATGCCCTTCCTGATGCAACTCCACATCACATGGAGAAATGTGGCAGGGGTGGGATTTGAACCCCGAGCCTTCTCAACTGAAACCAAGTGCATTAACCACTTGGCCACCACCCAGTTGCCATATATGTCCCAAAGTTGTTCATGGTGATGGTCTAGTGGTTAAGTGTTGGGCTTGAGAACAGAGGATCCTCAGTTCAAATCCCAGCCTGACTGGAAAATTACTAAGGGCCCTTGGGCAAGGTCTTTAATCCCTGAGTTGCTCCCGGTGTGTAGTGAGCATCTTGCATGGTAGCAGCCTCACACTGGGGTGAATGCGAAGCATTGTTGTGTAATACTAAGGGAGCTACGACCACTACCTTTGCACCCCCCACCCCCCCAGGACTAAACCAAACCAACTTTTTTAGGTTTCTTAGATGACCCCAAAACACAATCAGGATGTTCCTAAAAATAAAAACTGGCCTCAAGCCAGTTATCCAAGATGGTGTCCAAGATGGCTGCCAAAATAGGGTTTTTCACTAAAACACCTTTAAACAACATATAAACAACTTAAATATCACAGAGATTCAATGATAAGGGTCTATTGGCCGCCATTTTGGATGTCATTTTGAATTTTAAACCCATGAATGACTTTAGTTTAGGCACAAAAGAGTTTGCTGTGACCTGCAATGGTCTTCTGAACCAAAACCCTATTTTGGCGGCCATCTTGGATGCCATGTTGGATAACTGGCTTGAGGCCAGTTTTTATTTTTGGGAACATCCTGATTGTGTTTTGAGGTCATCTAAGGACCTAAAAAAGTTGGTTTGGTTTAGACCTGGTGGGGTGCAAAGGTAGTGGTCGTAGCTCTCCTAGTATAAAGTGCTTTGAGTGTCTGATGCAGATGGAAGAGCGCTATATAAATGCAGTCCATTTACCATTTATTTCATGGTGTGTTAGATGTGGTAGTTGTGATCATGGTCATGTGACACCAGTGCATCCTCCCAGCATTTACTTGACTTTGAAAAAGTAAGCTGAGGAAACTTTTATACCAAATTCAACCATTGCAATACATTATCACATCTTTTCATCTCATAATCACAAATTATTGTTCTATGCATTTCTGCTTCACAAGTGACATTCTTGTTGTAAGGCAGGTGCATTACCTGTGTGCCACCATCAAGGTTGGGTAGGATTACTTTGAAAGAATACATGTGGATTACATGTATGTATGTACATACATTTGGATTACTTGTAATCTGATTACTTTAGGATTACATTTCAAAGTAATCCTACCCAATTCTGGCCACCATACAGGTAAGGATAACAAATGTGAGATATTTTGTTCCATTGTCTACATGGGTAGTGCACCTGCCACATAACAAGAAGATCTGCAGTAGAAAGCCATGCATGTGGTTCTCTGTGCATGATCCAGCACACAGGTGCCTCTGTGTTGAGAACCCCGATAGCCCCAGAAAGGTCAAGAGCATGCCAAAATTCTCTTGGCATCAGCAGATAAGAGGGAAAATTTTGAGCGGTGGACCTTGACCAGATGTATGCCTGGGTGGTTACCCTCCAGGTTCCAAGGTGGGTCCATAGTGTGGCAGATGCTGTGACCCGTAGTACCAGTGCATGCTGCTGACATAATCTAATACTTAGCATGCTCATTTGAAATGGAAAACAGGCTTATTGAGGAATGCATTATAATTTGCATTTTGCACGTTATAGACAGTGGTGGGCACAGCTTACCAAAAAAATTAGCTTCAATAACCATAAATCCGCTAACTGAAAAGCTAACTTTTATAAAGCTAAAGTGATAAACCCCTAAAAATTTAGTGGAAGTTACAGATAAAAGCTAAACCAATAACTATCAGTACTGACTTCAGTACAGCTAGTGCTTTTGTGTCAGATCAGCCTTCTCTCAGTAAAAGAGACCTGCTGACCATAAAGAAAGAAAAGAGAAGAGCAAAAGGAATAGGGAGGGGAAAATAAAGACAATTTCTCTTCACACCATACAGACCATACAGATGCCTGTGCATCACCAAAGTCATGCACAGGCAGACAGTTTTGACTTATGGTTAAAAATGTAAACAAACTAATTCCAGACAAGTTATTTAAATTAACGTCACGTCTGCCAATTTAAAAAGTGAAAATATCAGCTATATGTTTTAGTTTTAAAGTAATGCACTTATTTAGAAGGTTTTGGCGTTTAGACACATATGCCGCAGTGCATTATGGACAAATTAGTTTCCTGACATGAGTGGTTGGTTGGTCAGTATAACACACAACTTACTGAAACGTGTGGTCAGTTTTACAAATAAATCTGTATTTGTAAATATGTCATTTTTCATTTGTAAAAAAAAGGCAATTTGAAATATGAAAATTCAGTTTAAGTGGATTTTTAGTGAATGTGTGGCAGCAAATGCTGTTCATACTGCCATGAACACTGTGTTCATAGCAGTAATGTTAACATCACTAGCTAGAGACTGACAAAAGCTGATCAAATCTGCATCAAGGTCTCGACTGTTTATTCATTTGACAAGTCAACTTTTGGCAAAATAAGATGGACTAATCTGCAAAAATGAACTTACAGGTGTGTCCGCTGCCATTACAGACAACTTACTTATTCGGACAAGGTATCAAGCTTTACACAACAACCTGATTTTTTTTTTTTTTTTTTTTTCCAAATTGATGTTATAATGTGAAGATAGGAAGGAAAATAGTCAAATTTTATAGGCAATCTTGATATCAATGTAGAAATACCACCTACAACATACTCTATTATCCAGCTGGTTGACATCTTCCACAGCAAACACTCCATAAAACTGCAAAAACAGAAACATCTGAAAACTTCATCTCAGCATGCACCACCTTCAGCTACTGCATTGTACGTGAGTTTTATGAAATACAGATGATGATGATGTTTTTTTTTTTTCTCTCTCCATTATATACGCCTCACAAATGTGGCTTGATGAAAGAGTAATCCTCTTTACTGAACAGTCAATGTAATCATATTCTCTTATAGATGGAGCAAGTGGCTTTTTCCGTCTCTTTTATTGCATTGTTTTCCACTGTCAAACAGTACATTTTATTTGGCTTCCTGGACCGCTTCCTTTTCCTGCCAGGTTAAATGAAATCAAAGCGCCACGTCTTCTACCGCAGTCATTACTTTGTAAACTTTTAGAATTCTACAGCACATAAAAGTGCATAAGCAGTGTGTGTGTGTGTGTGTGTGTGTGTGTGTGTGTGTGTGTGCGTGCGCGTACATTTTGTCGCATCCTCCTGGGGAAAAGTAAAGCCACAATATAAAAAATGTGTCTTCTAAGTGTTTTCTCATCTGTTTGTTTGCTTTGATTTGGCATTTCAAGATGAACAGAGTGAGAACGAGTCAATAAACTTACATTTGTGTGAGGAGAAGTTGGAAAACCCTCCTAATCATGTTCACAGAATTCACAGCCTGCAGACCATATTGGTGAAACCCATGGTCACGCACGACTGGCAAAAAAATTTAAATCAAATGAAGACAATGAACTCATTGACATTAAGGAGAGAATTGATTTAATTATGAGGTACTTGTACATTTTGGAGGACCTATCTCTTTTATGGCTTTCTTTTCACTGCATCACTCATTTTGCTGCTGTCCCGGTCCATATGTAGCCGGGATTTTGCAAAAAGAAAAATATACGGTCATGTCGACATATCAAATATTGTTGCATTTTAAAATCCAAAACAAACAAGATTTCAGACATCATCATAAACAGCTTGAAGGATCACTCCATCATCTCCCAGCAGAAAAACAGCACCCCAAATATAAGTTTTTAAAGACATAATTTTGAAATATTGGACCTGCACGTTGGAATGCCACCACCACCCTCCAAGTTCATCTTCCCACTCCATTGTATAATGAAAGTTGATAAAAAAAAGAGCCCACTCTAAATGAAATAAATTTCACACAAAGCATAAAATAATGAGTTTTTGCAAGGTTTTCCTGGTTGTTTGTTCCTCTTACCCCTGACAACATTGGTATACGCTTGTCTTTTTTGAGTTTCGTAAATGTACCAGGTGACCAGGTGAATTCATTAATTATTTTACACATGCACACTTTCCCCCCAAATCAGTAGTCTTGACATTCATTCCTTTTCTGCCGCTTATCCAGTTCTGGGTCACTGTGACAGTAGAACAAGCAGCTTATGCCACACTTCCCTATCCTCAACCAACTTGGGGATCTCTGGGGATCCAGAGATGTTCTCAATGTAATCCAGGGTGTCCTGGGTCTGCCCTGGGGCCTCCTTCCATTTGGACGTGCCTGGCTGACCTCCTGAAGGAGGTAACAAGAGGGCAACCTCACCAGACACCCAAATCACCGCAGCTGGCTCCTTTTGATGTAAAGAAACAGCGACTGTACTCTGAGTCCCTCCAGGATAGTTGAGCTGCTCACCCTGTCCAGGACTTTAAGCCCAGATGCCAGACAGAGGAATCTCACTTCCACCACTTGTATCCACAACGTTATTCTTTCAGTCGTTACCCAAAGTTCATGACCCTTTGTGAAGGTAGGAGTGTAAATCATCTAGCAAATTGAGAGTCTTGCCCTCTGGCTCAGCTCCTTCTTCTCCGTGACAGCCTGGTACGGAGTCCATAAAACATCAGACGTCTCCCCAATCTGTCTATCAATCTCATGCTCCAATTAACTACGACTCATGAACAAGATCCAGAGATAAACTCATCAAGGGGGTTGTGCACAAAGCGTAATTGATCTGACATTGTATGGCACGAAATGGGTGAATTATCTGTGATGAAATCAGGCATTTCTTTGAATTATACAGAGCTGTGGGTCTTCCAACATTTGTAATATCTGGCCACGCACACGTGCATTCACACAACCCAATGTGCGGGTAAGCTCATAAACATACCTGCTTCAACAGTTCCGTAGAGCTGAAAAGTAAAAAAAAAAAAACATCTTGGCAAGTATATGAAGGAATACCACTTAAATTTTAGCAAATTTTGTGTTAAAAAATAAACACACTTCTGATTAATCAACTGAATCAGTACAGTCTTGATTTAAATGCAAATTGAATGATTGGCGGTATAAAGGATTCAAAGGTTGCAGCACATTCTGTTTCAAGTAAAGATCCATCACTGTGAAGATATCTAGAATTTGACTTTAAAGGGTTCCTGTTGATTTTGATGCAGGGATCTTGAACCAAGGCGGTGCTGCAGTGTTTATGTGTGCTGCCCTGGTAGGTGGTCCCAGTTTGGGAATTTGTCTGCTCTCTTTATGGGTTCTTGGGCCCTGCTGGATGTTGGGGCTGGGGGCTTCTGCCCTTTGTCACATGCTCTCAGTGCTGCTTCAAGTCTGACTGTAGGGTGGTTCTGTGCACCCTGTCATTGGCTGGCTGATTTATGGTCTCTTCTTCCCTCCTGGCAGCAAGGGATCCTATTGCATTATATGTCTGCTCCCACTGGTGTAATGCTATAGATCACTAGGATCTGGCCCATTATGCTAAATGATTTGAGTTGAACCAAAAACCTACAGTCATGTTGAGGACAAATCTATAAATATTAGGTGTTATCCCTAAAACAGCTATGGCCTGCTTTATGAAAGTTGTGCATCTGTTAAAAAAAAAAAAGTGAAATGTGCACAAACATAGCTTCTGCAAAACAAAAAGTGCATGCTGATTTACTAAGTGTCACTTACGAGGTCTATTAGACAATAAACCGACACTCAACAAAAATATAAATGCAACACTTTTGGTTTTGCTCCCATTTTGTATGAGATGAACTCAAAGATCTAAAACTTTTTCCACATACACAATATCACCATTTCCCTCAAATATTGTTCACAAACCAGTCTAAATCTGTGATACTGAGCACTTCTCCTTTGCTGAGATAATCCATCCCACCTCACAGGTGTGCCATACCAAGATGCTGATTAGACACCATGATTAGTACACAGGTGTACCTTAGACTGCCCACAATAAAAGGCCACTCTGAAAGGTGCAGTTTTATCACACAGCACAATGCCACAGATGTCGCAAGATTTGAGGGAGCGTGCAATTGCCATGCTGACAGCAGGAATGTCAACCAGAGCTGTTGTTCATGTATTGAATGTTCATTTTTCTACCATAAGCCGTCTCCAAAGGGGTTTCAGAGAATTTGGCAGTACATCCAACCAGCCTCACAACCGCAGACCACGTGTAACCACACCAGCCCAGGACCTCCACATCCAGCATGTTCACCTCCAAGATCATCTGAGACCAGCCACTCAGACAGCTGCTGAAACAATTGGTTTGCATAACCAAAGAATTTCTGCACAAACTGTCAGAAACTGTCTCAGGGAAGCTCATCTTGCATGCTCGTCGTCCTCATCGGGGTCTCGACCTGACTCCAGTTCGTCATCGTAACCGACTTGAGTGGGCAAATGCTCACATTCGCTGGCGTTTGGCACGTTGGAGAGGTGTTCTCTTCACGGATGAATCCCGGTTCACACTGTTCAGGGCAGATGGCAGACAGCGTGTGTGGTGTCGTGTGGGTGAGCGGTTTTCTGATGTCAATGTTGTGGATCGAGTGGCCCATGGTGGTGGTGGGGTTATGGTATGGGCAGGCATCTGTTATGGACGAAGAACACAGGTGCATTTTATTGATGGCATTTTGAATGCACAGAGATACCGTGACGAGATCCTGAGGCCCATTGTTGTGCCATCCAAGAACATCACCTCATGTTGCAGCAGGATAATGCACGGCCCCATGTTGCAAGGATCTGTACACAATTCTTGGAAGCTGAAAATGTCCCAGTTCTTGCATGGCCGGCATACTCACCGGACATGTCACCCATTGAGCATGTTTGGGATGCTCTGGACCGGCGTATACGACAGCGTGTACCAGTTCCTGCCAATATGCAGCAACTTCGCACAGCCATTGAAGAGGAGTGGACCAACATTCCACAGGCCACAATTGACAACCTGAACAACTCTATGCGAAGGAGATGTGTTGCACTGCATGAGGCAAATGGTGGTCACACCAGATACTGACTGGTATCCCCCCCAATAAAACAAAACTGCACCTTTCAGAGTGGCCTTTTATTGTAGACAGTCTAAGGCACACCTGTGCACTAATCATGGTGTCTAATCAGCATCTTGGTATGGCACACCTGTGAGGTGGGATGGATTATCTCAGCAAAGGACAAGTGCTCACTATCACAGATTTAGACTGGTTTGTGAACAATATTTGAGGGAAATGGTGATATTGTGTATGTGGAAAAAGTTTTAGATCTTTGAGTTCATCTCATACAAAATGGGAGCAAAACCAAAAGTGTTGCGTTTATATTTTTGTTGAGTATATGGATTTGAATGACGTGCGATTCCACCAATCATGCTTGAACCCTCATGCGCATGCGTGAGTTTTTTCATGTGTGTTGGTGATGTCATTTCCCTGTGGGCAGGCCTTGAGTGAGATGTGGTCCCGCCCTCTCGGCTGAATTCCTTTGTTTCGCACGCTGTTCGAGACGGCGCACGTTGCTTTATCAAAATTTTTTCTGGACCTGTGAGGAATATCCGAGTGGATACTATTCGAGAAATTAAGCTGGTTTTCGGTGAAAAGTTTAACGGCTGATGAGAGATTATGGGGTATTTCTGTCGCTTTAAGGAACTTCCCACAGAGCGGGACATCCTGCAGCGCTTCCAGGCGCCGCCGTCGGCCTGTTTCGACCTGAAAACATCCTAATTTAAGGATTATTTCACCCAGGACGTCGTGAGAGAACAGAGAAGATTCAGAAGAGGCCGGCATGGGGACTTTATGCGGACATTCCACTGTTTAAGGACATTTTTTAATGAAAGACATGAAAGCAAATTCGCCAAGTCGTTTCCGTGACGACTCGGCGAATCTGTGTGTGCCGCGACAGGAAAAACACCTCCGTGTTGAAAACCATTTGTAAAATTCAGGCGGCTTTTGATGGCTTTCAACAAGTGAGTAACTGAGAAACTGTTTAACAGCTTGGGCATGTTCCAACTTGCCCATTAAGGTTTCCAATGGAGGTGTTTTTCCTGTGGCGACCCCCCGCGGTCGGGTCCGGCCCGACATGCGACTCTGCCCGCACGTTCTTTCATTACAAAATGTCCGTTAACAATGGAATGTCCGAATAAACTCCTCATGCCGACTTCTTCTGAAAGTTCTCTGTTCTCTGACGACTTCCTGGGTCAACAGAGCCTGAAATGTGGAAGTTTTCAACTTGAAACGGCGAGACGCTGCCGCCTCAAAGCGCAGATTGCCGTCAGGCGCCATGGGCCGTCCTTACAGCGACACTACCAGACCAAAATCTCTCATCAGCCGTTAAAATGTTTACCGAAAACCAGCTGAATTTATCAAATGGTGTCCACTCAGTTGTGCCTTACAGTTTTGAAAAAATTTTGATCAAACAAAGCAGCAGTCTCTGAGCCATTCCTAAACAATGAAAAAATCGACGAGAGGGTGGGCCACTCCTCACTCAAAGACTGCCCACAGGCGAATGACGTAACCGACAGGCGTGAAAAAACTCTCACATGCCCACAAGGGTTCAAGCATGTCTGTTGTAATCACACGTGATTCAAATCCATATGGTTTTTGAAAAAAATAATAAGGTCGGATACTTTTCTAATAGACCTCGTATTCCACCATTCAACCGCGGGTTGGTGAAGTTTGGATAGGCAGTGAGATTGATCAAAATCAGCATGGAATTTAGTGGTTTTTTTGTATATATTGTGTGTTTTAAAGTTGCACTCGACAGACTGCTTTTGCAATAGCCAAAAAAAAAAAAAAATCATGCATTTGAAACCTGGGGCATATTTAGAGTGAATGGTTTACATTGTGATAGTTTCATTAAAAACAAATGGCTACATGCAAAACAGTTCTGTGCTTTTGTAGCAGCTTGCTCTGCATTGCATCCACTAGCGCCCTTCGGACATGAACTCACAATCTCCTGCATTATAACCAGGAGGCCAAAAGCCAGAGCTTTGGGCTTGTGCCTGAGAATCCTTTTTGGGGAGTGCGGTTTAGTAACTACAGTTGCACAATGATTCCTGCTGGCCGCAGTCCCACTTTTCTGTGTTAACCACAAAATTCATTTTAGTGCACCTCCTGACTGTTACCTTCATTAATGTATTTTAAAGTCACTTTTGTCTGAAGGCTGCATGAACTTCATTCAAACTGGTACAAAAATACGAAAGTTTGTTTATTGGTTGTGAACCACGTTATTGTTTTGTGAATATCAAACATGCTGTCAAATTCTAAATAATAAATCTGTTTACCCACCCAATGTCAAGCTTTGTTTGCAACGTAAACACACACACACACACACCAACATACATGGGTGATTCTTTAACTACGGGCACTATTGGCCTTGTAAATGTAATTTCCACCACACCATTGCCTTACAATATAAAGCGCCTTGGGGCAACTGTTTGTTGTGATTTGGTACTATATACATGTGCTCTGATGTCACTGTTTATCTCCATAGAAACTACCCAAACAATCTTTCATACAAACTGTTTAAAGGGACATTACAGTGTTGTGGTGGAAATTACGGCAATAGTGTGGGACAACTACATTTTGTTAAAAAAAAATCACAATAGTTGTATGACATTGAATACCCCAATTATGTTTTGATTATTTTACTGATATTTTATTCAGAGATATTTTAAAACATTAGAAAAAACGTTTCTTTACCATTAATTTTTATCATTGAAGATCAAAAGTCTGGGTGTGGGACAAGCACAAAACGTCAATATTTGCATATAATGATGCTGAAAAAGGTGAAAAAGTCATCATAGATTACTAGAACAAATTTCTTAACACACTTTCATTGTAAAGATAACTATAAAAGTGTGAAATTTCCCCTTTTTTCTGTTTTTCATACAATATGATCAAAGGACATAATAAGTGCCCATAGTCTAAGAATCACCCACATGTCCATCTGGGAGTATGTGTGGGATGATCACAGGTGGTGTAATCCATTCTGCCTGTGTGAAGTGGCACATTCCAATGGCAGAACGCATCATAACTATTCACCAGTTTTGTTAACTATAGTCAGTCGAACAATAATTAAAAGTCTGAAAAAAACAGAATTTGTTAAACTGCCAACACGTGAACACGCTCAGTTATGTGGCACAGTTTGTGCATGAGTGAGCACATGATGCATATCTGTAAGTGGCTGGTTAAATCTAATTTTGCCTTACAGTTACACACTGAACATCATCTTCATTTTCATGCTGCTGTCTATCTCACGTTACCGCCTGCTGTCATGTGCGCAATAATTCTTAGAAAATACCTGGAGAATGCAGATCTGCAAAATGTTCAACTTGTGCACTTTAGCACTGGTTATCTGGGAGTCCAATTATATTTGTTCCGCAAATCTGATTGGTTAATCATGTGAGATTTAAGACCATAAAATATCGCATTGATGGTGGCAAAATATTTGACCGTTTCACATTTGATGCATGACTCCACACCCTGACCGCGTTGCTATGCAGATATCAATAATGGTGCTGTCAGCTGAGAGCAAGAGAAACTAGTGCAGTGACGACAATGCCAAAATGTGAATTTAAGATACCATACGAAAGCGTTTGTATGGATTCTGATACAGAATTACTCAATGCAGTTGACAAGATCTAGAAATGTGTGGGTCTGCTCACAGAATTTCAGGTTTGGCATGAAGATGCTGTTGCTACGGTAAGATTTGACAAGCCCACCACACCCTTTGACAACTTACAGAAAAATAACCCATACAAATGATGGAATTGGATTAGAATGGGAATAACCACACAACAGGGTTATTTCCTAATTATTGTACATCAGTCCCGAAAGGTCGAATCAGATAAATAATCCACTGTGCTTCACTTCTGACACTTTCATGTCTAGTTTGTTTGCCAGCCTTGTGTCATCTCTCTGTCATCCCTCTGACAGTGTTGTGCAAATAATTTAGGCACCTGTTACAAATTGCTGCCCCATTGGCGGGTATGAGAAAGAGAAAGGGTTTTAGCAGCCCCGCCCATCTCATCTCCAACCAAAATCCTTTCATCCTCTCTACCAGCTCTGTTACAGACATAAAAATCCTTTCAACTCCCAAAGAAGTGCCCTGTGCTTCAGTGAAACGGCATGACAGACAAAAGCTTCGGGGGATGCCTGTGGTCAACCCACAGTCTCGTCTCCGATCCATAATCTATCCTGCCTCTGCCAGTGCAGATTACCTCCATGGAAACCAGCAGCGGTTGGCAGCAGCACGTGTAATGACACTGTCTTTCTCAGACTGACAGAGAAAAACACATTCTGTGTGATGTGATTGCACCTGTAAATTACATCAGTTTTGTTATTCAGTTCATCGTCAGTCAGTTTAGCAAATAATTCGCCGTCTCCCAAGAGCCATTTTAGAATTTGTGTTTCATCAGTGATTAGACTTGCTGTGCTCCTGCAGCTTGAATGAGCTACAGAAGGATGAGTCTGTGTTTGCACAATGTAACCCTCAAACTGGTGACAAAACAGACAACACGTGCACTGTGCACAGTTTCTCCAGGAGCAGCCATAAAAGCTGACAGCTCCTTCAGGAGTTGCCATATGAGTGTTGGTGGCTTCCCTTACTGGTCTCCTCCTTGCATAGAACACTCACTTTTGGTAGCTTCCCTCACTCGTCTCCTTGTTGCATTGAGAAACAGACTTTGTTATAGGACTAGGTGTTTAAGTCTCTCCATGTTCATGATAGGTGACGGTGGAGTGGGATTTGACATTGATGACCATGCGGCGCCACCTGTGTGACACATCATCAGGTGTGTACCCTGGCATCATCGGGTGTTTCGGCCATTTCCTCACAAGACACCCTCTGCCAGGGTTGGCCCACCACAGGCTGATCAGACCTGGGTGTGTGTCGCACGGCAGCACCACATGGTCATCTGGCAGCCCACGTTGTGTCCCTGCGCTTGAGCCACAACCAGTGGCTGCTTTGCTCAGCTGCCGCGGACAGTTCTTTTACTGCCCTCCGTTGGGCCTGCCCTCTGATGCCAACTTCCTTCAGCAGTCCTGTGGTACTTCTGGACACAAAGTCTCTGCAACCCACCTCCACAGGCCACACCTTCACATTCCAGCCCCACCCCTCTGCTTCAGCTGCTAGGTCGGCATACTGCAGCCTCTTCCTCTCATATGCATCCCCGATCGCATCCTCCCATAGGACAGTGAGCTCCACAATGAAGATACGCTGGCAGGAATTAGACCATAGGACCAGGTCCAGGAGCAAGTTTGTCACTGTGATTTCGGGTGGAAAGCTAAGCCTCTGACTGAGGTCCACCAGCATTTCCCAGTCCCGGGCTATGGTCAGTGGGCCCGCCTCCAGAGGAGCTGGCTTGGTCCCCATTTTCTCCCCTTCCCGGACAAAGGGCGTCTTCCATGGGACAACAGGCTGGGAATTTGGAGGCATGGCATTGGTAGTTACCCTTTTTTCCTCAAGTTTGGCAGCCAAGCATTTCAGCACCTGATTGTGGCGCCAAGTGTATCTTCCTTGAGTCAGGCTGGTCTTACAACCCACCAAGATATGCTTGAGGCTTGCGGGGACTGCACACAGGGGACAGGCTGGTTCCTCTCCATACCAGAGGTGTAAGTTGGTTGGAGAGGGCAGGACATCATATGTGGGCCTGACGATGAAACTAAGCCTGTTAGCCTCCATGCTCCACAGCTCGTCCCATGTGTTATTCTCCTCCTCTCAACACCCTCCCACCTCATCCAGTGGCCTTGCTGCACTTGGGAGACTGCTTTGGCGCACCTAGCTGCTTCCTCCTGATGGCGCACCTCCTCCACTACCATGTGCCGCTGTTCACTTGGATTGACCTTTTGCCATGTGGGTGTTGTTACTTGCACACCAAAACCACTCCTGCCATGCTGGACATGCCCTACTACATCCCCGTGCCTGAGGGCGGCCTTTGCCACTGCAATTGCTGCTGATAGTTTCCATTTTCTTCCCGTTGCTAGTGTTGGAGCCGCACCTCTGACAAATGGATTCCGGGATTCAGTGAGGGTAATTTCCAGCCTTGCTTTGGCACACTTATATTCCTCCACAAGGCTTGCGACTGGGAGGGAGAGGGCTCCATTACCGTACAGGCCTATGCTGCTAAGGCATTTGGGCAGTCCAAGCCACTTCCTCACCTGCGCGTTCACCAGCCTCTCCAGCCGGTTGGCATGGTATAAAGTGACCTCGTAGATGGAAATTTGCCACATGAGGCGGGGCAGCAGTCCAAACTGAAAGCACCACAGTTTCAGCTTTCTAGGGAGAGCAGTGCTGTTGATTTGCTTGAGGCCACTGATGGTATCCTGCTTGAGTTGCTCCACCTGCTCCAAGTCTTTGAGATCTGCACTGTACCAGCGGCCAAGACTTTTGATAGGCTTCTCCAGAACTGTTGGTATTGGCTCTTTGTTGACGTGGAACTTCTCATTAGCAAGCTGGCCTTTGACTATAGAGAAATTATGAATCTAGATGGATTTACCATACAGTAGTACATGATAGTGACTTATAAATGTATCATGAAGTCTAAAACATATTCAGGGACCATGCAGTCTTCACATATACCTTCTAGTGAAGTGGAACCAAGAGTAATTCCATCCCAGTTCATCGACCAGCTTTCACAGCCCTACACTACCATTGGGGACTTTGATGTGTTAAAACAGTGCCAGTCCATAGGACTCCCCTCCACCAAGTCTACAAAATGACAAAACCTAGGAAACCTTGAGATACCATCCCAGACACTGCTGAAGCTTTTGGTGTTTTGTGCCCCCAAAAGGATCCCAGTTGTTTTTTTTGTTTTGTTTTTTTTCCCCGCCTGTCAGCAGGACTTTCCCTGGAGCCAAAAGATCTTTCCCTGCACTCACTGGACCTTTCACTCAAATCAGTCAAAAGACAAGGTTAAGTATTCTTCAAATCCACCTTGCAGTAGTACATCCCAGGTCAACCACCAGCTTTAGCAGCTCCGCACCATCATTAGGGTTCCCGCTGTGTTACTGAGGTGCCGGCACATAATGCAAATTTGGTCAATTTGCGCAAAAAGTGTGCATGAAGCAGGAATCGTGTGGAAAACATGTAAAATCATAGCTGCCTCGTACACCTGTTGCTACAACTATTTGCTCACAACAGTGCTGAAAGACAGAGTGTGCGCTGTACGAGCCCATGGAACCCTGTCGCGGCAGGTGTCAGCCAAATTCCAACTGACACGCACGAACATCTAACACCGCTCACATGGCGCTTAGAAAATGTGTGGCCATTCATAATAGTATCACAAAAACTTTGGACACGCAACAGGTGATCTGAATGTCACATCTGACAGGACACACGTGTCAGGCCATCAGGGCTGTGAGTGGTGCACCGCAGGACCAGGACAAGCCAACAGTATGACAAATACACTTTTACTCATGTATCAGCAGAAATACGCCATATCAAACGTAATTTGGTCAGTTATCACAGCGCTTTTTTTTTCTTTTCTTTAGAAAATATGTTTATCTACTTGTCGATTTTAGCCATTTCATGCTCCTGTTACAAGACAGTGATTGTAATGTAGTGGTAAAGTTTCTGTCTGGTTGTCAGAGTGTGTGGGTTCAAATCCTGTGGCTTTTTTCTTTTTATTTAACCAGGGTTATTTAACCGCAGGCTTCTGTATTGCGTCCCCCTGAATTGTACATTTTCGCACTATGTGTGAAGGGGCCCTAAAGGATGTGATGAAAATGGTATACAATGGCAGAATAGAAAAAAAAAATCTTGTTATAAAGTACCGGGTATCTCAAAAAAAGGGATATACACATCTGGATACAGATATCTGTCCTATGTCATCTTGAAGCATATCTCAGGGAATTTTTTTTTTTTTAATCTCTGGTATTCATTTCTAATTTCACCTCAGTTTGTAAGAGTTAGAGTTACACATTCACAAGATGTGCTCAATATGTGCACCGCTCCTCTGGTTCGGCCAATTTTCCCTTTGTTAACATTATTAACAGTTCGATCATTTTGAAACTTCTTTACAATCCTCCATATTGTCTGTCTGGAGCTTTTCTAACTGCAAAATTGATATTGTTGTTGAGTTTGCACGATTGATTTGGTCTCAAAGCAGAATTCCACCAGTTTCCCTTTTTGCTCAATTGTAAGCGGCATCCTCATTGGATCAGTGTCAAACTATCAGAAGAAATTCCTCACATATATCTTAATCTCTGAAAAAAAAAAATTCTAATTCAGATTAGCTGTTGCAGAAATAGAGTCAAATGATTTTGTGGCACTTTTTTTGGGACAACCTGTATTTAATAGCCGTACAGTCGTCCTGTGTCTACACTGCTGCTTACATGAAAGTATCTTTTGTAGTAAAAGCATGTTGCCGTTTGTGTGCTCAAACATTAATGATTCCCTAAATTAATTGTTCTGTTTACCTTGTGCTCCAATGTGGCGAGGATAAATCCTGCTGATGTGTTGCGGTGATTCACACACTCTTGTGTTTTCCATTTGAGCTTGATTTAGTCTGGAGTTATGGGTCATTGAGAGGAGTGCACACTAAGATTTGGAATGATGCTGTACGAAGAAAAAAAAAAAGATCTAAGCATTAGGGCTGACAAACTACTTCCTGAGCCCGGTTTGTTATTAATGAATGGCTAAGAAGACAAATGCGTGCCGATGGTGAAAACATGCACCTCTATAATCAGGTCTGTTCCATGCAGATCCTCGCTCTGTAAATCTTCCAAACATTCCTTATTTACCTGGGAGTTTATTGACAGTGGGAATATCTTTTCTGCAGTCAGGCCGGCTATGGTAATGCGCCGCACCTTGTTGTGAGAAACCTCCTTTAGCAACACCGATCTTTCAGTAAGAGTAATCTTGCTATAGCAAAGAGAAAAAAAGGTAGCTGTGTTATGCAGGAGGAACATTGTTAGAAATCTGAAAGAAACAAGCACAGTGCCTTTGTGTGGAATCTGCTCTTTGTGACCTCCGTGAGGCGGCTCGGCTACATTTATCCTTCATGCTGTTTCTTATTAGATGTGCAGAGGCTGAAGCCAAAAAAATTAATTATGAAACATCAGAATGTTCTCTGAAAAACCCTGGAAGGAAAAATGCTTGTCATCCATCCCATCCCATAACCAATTTCACAATGATTTGAGATTCATTTGAATGAAATACCTTCATTAGGAACATGGGATGTGTTTAGTTTTGCATCCGTTGTCACTGTTGTGCAATTTAATGCACAACAGTGCATGGTTTTTGTTTTTTGCCAACGCGTTTTGTTAATGAGCGTTACATTGTTCTTGATCCCACAAAGGTCACAGCATTGTACACAGGATGAATTCCTGTGTGGAGCATGTGCTGGTGCATGCGTTTCGGGGTTAAGCTGCAAATTGTGAATTATCTGCAAACCGTTGCAAAACGTGAATATATACATATATATATATATATATAGAGAGAGAGAGAGAGAGAGAGAGAGAGAGAGAGAGAGAGAGAGAGAGAGAGAGAGAGAGAGAGAGAGAGAGAGAGGAAAATAAGTATTTGAACACCCATACATTGTGATTTCCAGATTTATTTTAGATTATGTCTCTCACAATGGACATGCACCTAAGATGAAAATTTCAGACCCCTCCATGATTTCTAAGTGGGAGAACTTGCAAAATCGCAGGGTGTTCAAATACTTACAGTGAGGAAAATAACTATTTGAACACCCTGCAATTTTGCAAGTTCTCCCACTTAGAAATCAATCAATCAATCAATCAATTTTTTATATAGCGCCAAATCACAACAAACAGTTGCCCCAAGGCGCTTTATATTGTAAGGCAACGCCATACAATAATTATGTAAAACCCCAACGGTCAAAATGACCCCCTGTGAGCAAGCACTTGGCTACAGTGGGAAGGAAAAACTCCCTTTTAACAGGAAGAAACCTCCAGCAGAACCAGGCTCAGGGAGGGGCAGTCTTCTGCTGGGACTGGTTGGGGCTGAGGGAGAGAACCAGGAAAAAGACATGCTGTGGAGGGGAGCAGAGATCGATCACTAATGATTAAATGCAGAGTGGTGCATACAGAGCAAAAAGAGAAAGAAACAGTGCATCATGGGAACCCCCCAGCAGTCTACGTCTATAGCAGCATAACTAACTGGGATGGTTCAGGGTCACCTGATCCAGCCCTAACTATAAGCTTTAGCAAAAAGGAAAGTTTTAAGCCTAATCTTAAAAGTAGAGAGGGTGTCTGTCTCCCTGATCTGAATTGGGAGCTGGTTCCACAGGAGAGGAGCCTGAAAGCTGAAGGCTCTGCCTCCCATTCTACTCTTACAAACCCTAGGAACTACAAGTAAGCCTGCAGTCTGAGAGCGAAGCGCTCTATTGGGGTGATATGGTACTATGAGGTCCCTAAGATAAGATGGGACCTGATTATTCAAAACCTTATAAGTAAGAAGAAGAAGTTTAAATTCTATTCTAGAATTAACAGGAAGCCAATGAAGAGAGGCCAATATGGGTGAGATATGCTCTCTCCTTCTAGTCCCCGTCAGTACTCTAGCTGCAGCATTTTGAATTAACTGAAGGCTTTTTAGGGAACTTTTAGGACAACCTGATAATAATGAATTACAATAGTCCAGCCTAGAGGAAATAAATGCATGAATTAGTTTTTCAGCATCACTCTGAGACAAGACCTTTCTGATTTTAGAGATATTGCGTAAATGCAAAAAAGCAGTCCTACATATTTGTTTAATATGCGCTTTGAATGACATATCCTGATCAAAAATGACTCCAAGATTTCTCACAGTATTACTAGAGGTCAGGGTAATGCCATCCAGAGTAAGGATCTGGTTAGACACCATGTTTCTAAGATTTGTGGGGCCAAGTACAATAACTTCAGTTTTATCTGAGTTTAAAAGCAGGAAATTAGAGGTCATCCATGTCTTTATGTCTGTAAGACAATCCTGCAGTTTAGCTAATTGGTGTGTGTCCTCTGGCTTCATGGATAGATAAAGCTGGGTATCATCTGCGTAACAATGAAAATTTAAGCAATACCGTCTAATAATACTGCCTAAGGGAAGCATGTATAAAGTGAATAAAATTGGTCCTGGCACAGAACCTTGTGGAACTCCATAATTAACTTTAGTCTGTGAAGAAGATTCCCCATTTACATGAACAAATTGTAATATATTAGACAAATATGATTCAAACCACCACAGCGCAGTGCCTTTAATACCTATGGCATGCTTTAATCTCTGTAATAAAATTTTATGGTCAACAGTATCAAAAGCAGCACTGAGGTCTAACAGAACAAGCACAGAGATGAGTCCACTATCCGAGGCCATAAGAAGATCATTTGTAACCTTCACTAATGCTGTTTCTGTACTATGATGAATTCTAAAACCTGACTGAAACTCTTCAAATAGACCATTCCTCTGCAGATGATCAGTTAGCTGTTTTACAACTACCCTTTCAAGAATTTTTGAGAGAAAAGGAAGGTTGGAGATTGGCCTATAATTAGCTACGATAGCTGGGTCAAGTGATGGCTTTTTAAGTAATGGTTTAATTACTGCCACCTTAAAAGCCTGTGGTACATAGCCAACTAACAAAGATAGATTGATCATATTTAAGATCGAAGCATTAAATAATGGTAGGGCTTCCTTGAGCAGCCTGGTAGGAATGGGGTCTAATAAACATGTTGATGGTTTGGATGAAGTAACTAATGAAAATAACTCAGACAGAACAATCGGAGAGAAAGAGTCTAACCAAATACCGGCATCACTGAAAGCAGCCAAAGATAACGATACGTCTTTGGGATGGTTATGAGTAATTTTTTCTCTAATAGTTAAAATTTTGTTAGCAAAGAAAGTCATGAAGTCATTATTAGTTAAAGTTAATGGAATACTCAGCTCAATAGAGCTCTGACTCCCTGTCAGCCTGGCTACAGTGCTGAAAAGAAACCTGGGGTTGTTCTTATTTTCTTCAATTAGTGATGAGTAGAAAGATGTCCTAGCTTTACGGAGGGCTTTTTTATAGAGCAACAGACTCTTTTTCCAGGCTAAGTGAAGATCTTCTAAATTTGTGAGACGCCATTTCCTCTCCAACTTACGGGTTATCTGCTTTAAGCTACGAGTTTGCGAGTTATACCACGGAGTCAGACACTTCTGATTTAAAGCTCTCTTTTTCAGAGGAGCTACAGCATCCAAAGTTGTCTTCAATGAGGATGTAAAACTATTGATGAGATACTCTATCTCCCTTACAGAGTTTAGGTAGCTACTCTGCACTGTGTTGGTATATGGCATTAGAGAACATAAAGAAGGAATCATATCCTTAAATCTAGTTACAGCGCTTTCTGAAAGACTTCTAGTGTAATGAAACTTATTCCCTACTGCTGGGTAGTCCATCAGAGTAAATGTAATTGTTATTAAGAAATGATCAGACAGAAGGGAGTTTTCAGGGAATACTGTGAAGTCTTCTATTTCCATACCATAAGTCAGAACAAGATCTAAGATATGATTAAAGTGGTGGGTGGACTCATTTACTTTTTGAGCAAAGCCAATAGAGTCTAATAATAGATTAAATGCAGTGTTGAGGCTGTCATTCTCAGCATCTGTGTGGATGTTAAAATCGCCCACTATAATTATCTTATCTGAGCTAAGCACTAAGTCAGACAAAAGGTCTGAAAATTCACAGAGAAACTCACAGTAACGACCAGGTGGACGATAGATAATAACAAATAAAACTGGTTTTTGGGACTTCCAATTTGGATGGACAAGACTAAGAGACAAGCTTTCAAATGAATTCAATCAATCAATCAATCAATTTTTTTTATATAGCGCCAAATCACAACAAACAGTTGCCCCAAGGCGCTTTATATTGTAAGGCAAGGCCATACAATAATTATGTAAAACCCCAACGGTCAAAACGACCCCCTGTGAGCAAGCACTTGGCTACAGTGGGAAGGAAAAACTCCCTTTTAACAGGAAGAAACCTCCAGCAGAACCAGGCTCAGGGAGGGGCAGTCTTCTGCTGGGACTGGTTGGGGCTGAGGGAGAGAACCAGGAAAAAGACATGCTGTGGAGGGGAGCAGAGATCGATCACTAATGATTAAATGCAGAGTGGTGCATACAGAGCAAAAAGAAAAAGAAACAGTGCATCATGGGAACCCCCCAGCAGTCTACGTCTATAGCAGCATAACTAAGGGATGGTTCAGGGTCACCTGATCCAGCCCTAACTATAAGCTTTAGCAAAAAGGAAAGTTTTAAGCCTAATCTTAAAAGTAGAGAGGGTGTCTGTCTCCCTGATCTGAATTGGGAGCTGGTTCCACAGGAGAGGAGCCTGAAAGCTGAAGGCTCTGCCTCCCATTCTACTCTTACAAACCCTAGGAACTACAAGTAAGCCTGCAGTCTGAGAGCGAAGCGCTCTATTGGGGTAATATGGTACTACGAGGTCCCTAAGATAAGATGGGACCTGATTATTCAAAACCTTATAAGTAAGAAGAAGAATTTTAAATTCTATTCTAGAATTAACAGGAAGCCAATGAAGAGAGGCCAATATGGGTGAGATATGCTCTCTCCTTCTAGTCCCCGTCAGTACTCTAGCTGCAGCATTTTGAATTAACTGAAGGCTTTTTAGGGAACTTTTAGGACAACCTGATAATAATGAATTACAATAGTCCAGCCTAGAGGAAATAAATGCATGAATTAGTTTTTCAGCATCACTCTGAGACAAGACCTTTCTGATTTTAGAGATATTGCGTAAATGCAAAAAAGCAGTCCTACATATTTGTTTAATATGCACTTTGAATGACATATCCTGATCAAAAATGACTCCAAGATTTCTCACAGTATTACTAGAGGTCAGGGTAATGCCATCCAGAGTAAGGATCTGGTTAGACACCATGTTTCTAAGATTTGTGGGGCCAAGTACAATAACTTCAGTTTTATCTGAGTTTAAAAGCAGGAAATTAGAGGTCATCCATGTCTTTATGTCTGTAAGACAATCCTGCAGTTTAGCTAATTGGTGTGTGTCCTCTGGCTTCATGGATAGATAAAGCTGGGTATCATCTGCGTAACAATGAAAATTTAAGCAATACCGTCTAATAATACTGCCTAAGGGAAGCATGTATAAAGTGAATAAAATTGGTCCTAGCACAGAACCTTGTGGAACTCCATAATTAACTTTAGTCTGTGAAGAAGATTCCCCATTTACATGAACAAATTGTAATCTATTAGACAAATATGATTCAAACCACCGCAGCGCAGTGCCTTTAATACCTATGGCATGCTCTAATCTCTGTAATAAAATTTTATGGTCAACAGTATCAAAAGCAGCACTGAGATCTAACAGAACAAGCACAGAGATGAGTCCACTGTCCGAGGCCATAAGAAGATCATTTGTAACCTTCACTAATGCTGTTTCTGTACTATGATGAATTCTAAAACCTGACTGAAACTCTTCAAATAGACCATTCCTCTGCAGATGATCAGTTAGCTGTTTTACAACTACCCTTTCAAGAATTTTTGAGAGAAAAGGAAGGTTGGAGATTGGCCTATAATTAGCTAAGATAGCTGGGTCAAGTGATGGCTTTTTAAGTAATGGTTTAATTACTGCCACCTTAAAAGCCTGTGGTACATAGCCAACTAACAAAGATAGATTGATCATATTTAAGATCGAAGCATTAAATAATGGTAGGGCTTCCTTGAGCAGCCTGGTAGGAATGGGGTCTAATAAACATGTTGATGGTTTGGATGAAGTAACTAATGAGAATAACTCAGACAGAACAATCGGAGAGAAAGAGTCTAACCAAATACCGGCATCACTGAAAGCAGCCAAAGATAACGATACGTCTTTGGGATGGTTATGAGTAATTTTTTCTCTAATAGTTAAAATTTTGTTAGCAAAGAAAGTCATGAAGTCATTACTAGTTAAAGTTAATGGAATACTCAGCTCAATAGAGCTCTGACTCTTTGTCAGCCTGGCTACAGTGCTGAAAAGAAACCTGGGGTTGTTCTTATTTTCTTCAATTAGTGATGAGTAGAAAGATGTCCTAGCTTTACGAAGGGCTTTTTTATAGAGCAACAGACTCTTTTTCCAGGCTAAGTGAAGATCTTCTAAATTAGTGAGACGCCATTTCCTCTCCAACTTACGGGTTATCTGCTTTAAGCTACGAGTTTGTGAGTTATACCACGGAGTCAGACACTTCTGATTTAAAGCTCTCTTTTTCAGAGGAGCTACAGCATCCAAAGTTGTCTTCAATGAGGATGTAAAACTATTGACGAGATACTCTATCTCCCTTACAGAGTTTAGGTAGCTACTCTGCACTGTGTTGGTATATGGCATTAGAGAACATAAAGAAGGAATCATATCCTTAAACCTAGTTACAGCGCTTTCTGAAAGACTTCTAGTGTAATGAAACTTATTCCCCACTGCTGGGTAGTCCATCAGAGTAAATGTAAATGTTATTAAGAAATGATCAGACAGAAGGGAGTTATCAGGGAATACTGTTAAGTCTTCTATTTCCATACCATAAGTCAGAACAAGATCTAAGATATGATTAAAGTGGTGGGTGGACTCATTTACTTTTTGAGCAAAGCCAATAGAGTCTAATAATAGATTAAATGCAGTGTTGAGGCTGTCATTCTCAGCATCTGTGTGGATGTTAAAATCGCCCACTATAATTATCTTATCTGAGCTAAGCACTAAGTCAGACAAAAGGTCTGAAAATTCACAGAGAAACTCACAGTAACGACCAGGTGGACGATAGATAATAACAAATAAAACTGGTTTTTGGGACTTCCAATTTGGATGGACAAGACTAAGAGACAAGCTTTCAAATGAATTAAAGCTCTGTCTGGGTTTTTGATTAATTAATAAGCTGGAATGGAAGATTGCTGCTAATCCTCCGCCCCGGCCCGTGCTACAAGCATTCTGACAGTTAGTGTGACTCGGGGGTGTTGACTCATTTAAACTAACATATTCATCCTGCTGTAACCAGGTTTCTGTTAGGCAGAATAAATCAATATCTTGATCAATTATTATATCATTTACCAACAGGGATTTAGAAGAGAGAGACCTAATGTTTAATAGACCACATTTAACTATTTTAGTCTGTGGTGCAGTTGAAGGTGCTATATTATTTTTTCTTTTTGAATTTTTATGCTTAAATAGATTTTTGCTGGTTATTGGTAGTCTGGGAGCAGGCACTGTCTCTACGGGGATGGGGTAATGAGGGGATGGCAGGGGGAGAGAAGCTGCAGAGAGGTGTGTAAGACTACAACTCTGCTTCCTGGTCCCAACCCTGGATAGTCACGGTTTGGAGGATTTAAGAAAATTGGCCAGATTTCTAGAAATGAGAGCTGCTCCATCCAAAGTGGGATGGATGCCGTCTCTCCTAACAAGACCAGGTTTTCCCCAGAAGCTTTGCCAATTATCTATGAAGCCCACCTCATTTTTTGGACACCACTCAGACAGCCAGCAATTCAAGGAGAACATGCGGCTAAACATGTCACTCCCGGTCCGATTGGGGAGGGGCCCAGAGAAAACTACAGAGTCCGACATTGTTTTTGCAAAGTTACACACCGATTTAATGTTAATTTTAGTGACCTCCGATTGGCGTAACCGGGTGTCATTACTGCCGACGTGAATTACAATCTTACCAAATTTACGCTTAGCCTTAGCCAGCAGTTTCAAATTTCCTTTAATGTCGCCTGCTCTGGCCCCCGGAAGACAATTGACTATGGTTGCTGGTGTCGCTAACTTCACATTTCTCAAAACAGAGTCGCCAATAACCAGAGTTTGATCCTCGGCGGGTGTGTCGTCGAGTGGGGAAAAATGGTTAGAGATGTGAACGGGTTGGCGGTGTACACGGGGCTTCTGTTTAGGGCTACGCTTCCTCCTCACAGTCACCCAGTCAGCCTGCTTTCCCGGCTGCTCGGGATCTGCCAGGGGGGAACTAACTGCGGCTAAGCTACCTTGGTCCACACCGACTACAGGGGCCTGGCTAGCTGTAGAATTTTCCACGGTGCGGAGCCGAGTCTCCAATTCGCCCAGCCTGGCCTCCAAAGCTACGAATAACCTACACTTATTACAAGTACCGTTACTGCTACAGGAGGCCGAGGAATAACTAAACATTTCACACCCAGAGCAGAAAAGTGCGGGAGAGACAGGAGAAGCCGCCATGCTAAATCGGCTAAGAGCTAGTAGCTACGCTAAGCTAGCGGATTCCTAAAAACACGCAAAGTGAATAATGTGTAAATAATTTAGAGGTGATTCAGCAGAAGGAGTGCTTTAGTTAAGGCACGTAAAGATTACACTGGGAAACAAATCGTAATCTAGATAACTAGATCAATCTAACTGCGCAGATTAAACAGCTAACAGATACAGAAAAACACCGCTGTGCTCCGGAACAGGAAGTGATACAATACCGCAGTGAGAGAAATCATGGAGGGGTCTGAAATTTTCATCTTAGGTGCATGTCCACTGTGAGAGACATAATCTAAAAAAAAAAAAAGAAATCCGGAAATCACAATGTATGATTTTTTAATTATTTATTTGTATGTTACTGCTGACCTGTGAAAATCAATGTTAATATTTAATACAGTAGCCTTTGTTTGCAATTACAGAGGTCAAATGTTTCCTGTAGTTTTTCACCAGGTTTGCACACACTACAGCAGAGATTTTGGTCCACTCCTCCATACAGATCTTCTCCAAATCTTTCAATCTTTCATGTTTGGAGTTTCAGCTCGCTCCAAAGATTTTCTATTGAGTTCAGGTCTGGAGACTGGCCAGGCCACTCCAGGACCTTGAAATGCTTCTTACGGAGCACCTCCTTAGTTGCCCTGGCTGTGTGTTTTGTCATGCTGGAAGACCCAGCCATGACCCATCTTCAATGCTCTTACTGAGGGAAGGAGGTTGTTTGCCAAAATCTCAGAGTACATGACCCCATCCATCCTCCCTTCAATATGGTGCAGTCGTCCTGTCCCCTTTGCAGAAGAGCACCCCCAGAGTATGATGTTTCCACCCTCATGCTTCACGGTTGGGATGGTTTTCTTGGGGTTGTTCTCATCCTCTAAACATGGTGAGTGGCGTTTATTCCAAAAAGCACTATTCTGGTCTCATCTGACCACATGACCTTCTCCCATGCCTCCTCTGGATCATCCAGATGGTCACTGGTGAACTTCAAATGGGCCTGGACATGTGCTGGCTTGAGTAGGGGGACCTTGCTGCCCTGCAGGATTTTAAACCATGACAGCATCATGTGTTACTATTGTAATCTTTGTGAATGTGGTCCCAGCTCTCTTCAGGTCATTGACCAGGTCCTCCTCTGTAGTTCTGAGCTTTCTCAGAATCATCCTTACCCCACAAAGTGAGATCTTCCATGAAATCCCAGACCGAGGGTGATTGACAGTCATCTTGTGTTTCTTCCACTTTCTAATAAATAATCATATCAGTTGTTGTCTTCTACCAAGCTGCTTGCCTGTTGTCCTGTAGTCCATCCCAGCCTTGTGCAGGTCTACAGTTTTGTCCCTGGTTTCCTTAGACAGCTCTTTGGTCTTGGCTATGGTGGACAGGTTGGAGTGTGATTGATTGAGTGTGTGAATAGGTGTCTTTTATACAGGTAACAAGTTCAAACAGGTGCAATTAATACAGGTAAAGAGTGCAGAATAAGAGGGCTTCTTAAAGAAAAACTAACAGGTCTGTGTGAGCCAGAATTCTTGCTGGTTGGTAGGTGTTCAAATAGTTATTTGCAGCAGTAATATACAAATACGTTATTTAAAAAAAATCATACATTGTGATTTCCGGATTTTTTTTAGATTATGTCTCTCACAGTGGACATGCACCTAAGATGAAAATTTCAGACCCCTCCATGATTTCTAAGTGGGAGAACTTGCAAAACTGCAGGGTGTTCAAATACTTATTTTCCTCACTATATATATATATATATATATATATATATATATATATATATATTGTGTGTGTGTGTTTGTGTGTTTTCAGTTTAAGTAGTTTATGGATTTCAGTTGACAGATCAATTACTGCAGGAAATCTTGATCGCAAACCCGATCACGGCAAGGATGATTTTTTTATTTGAAATTTTTGGGGTGCGGGGGTCACTACAGCCGGCGAGGTGGAGAGGTGATCGGTCCACCTGTCAAAAGGTAACAGAGGCGTCAAACTCACGGAGGAGAGACCTCCCCTCCAGTTAACGGCTCAATAATCTTAAGAGAAACGCTGTAGAAAAACAAACACTTGTTTCCAACCTCAGAAAGGTAGACAATGAGCTACAACCTTATTTTTATCCATATGAGCAGTTCTCTGAGCTGAAAAATAATAATGATTTGAATGAGAAGGCAGTGGGGAAACAGAAGTGTAGGGACTGTCTACAAAGTGCAAAAAGAAGACAGCAGAAAAATATTCAATAAATTCAGGTATGTTGTCACCAAATTCACAGCTGTCAAAATATGATGTCATTGACAGTCCTCAAAACTTTTCTGATCACTTTGCACTTATGTGCACATTGCAGTTTGATGTCAATTATTGCTCTTCTGTTGTTGATGCAAATTCTTATTGTAGCAGTAAAGTCGTAATGTGGGATTGTGCCACTGATAAGCGCATACTTGAGTACCATGATGAGTTAAAAGTGTTGTTGGCTAATTTGCAGCTGCCTACTGATGCTGTTATGTGTGATAACAAGTTTTGTGATTTGCATTGTGATGAGTTAGTACTTTGTATCACAATACCAGGTTGGAGTGAGTATGTTAGAAAAATTTTTGATGCCTCACTGTTCTGGCATAACGTGGGTTGATAATGGTCGTCCTCGACTAGGTGTTATTGCTGATCTCAGGAGAAAGACCAGAGCACAATATCACAGGGCTTATAAGATGGTTCTCAAGAAGGACGCTGAGATCAGGTGTGATAATATGGCTGATGTAGTAGCCAACAAGTCTGTGTCAAATCTGTATAAATATGTAAGGTTTTTCAGGAAAAGAAAGTGTACATATCCTAGCAAGGTTGATAATGCAGTTGGTGGGGAGAATATTGCAGATCTTTTTGCCAGCAAATTTAATACACTTTATAACAGTGTTCTTTATGATGAGCATGAGATGTACAAGCTTAAGTTTGAGATTGATGAGTTGATAAGGGTTGAGAGTAGTGCAGACGGTGCTTGTGTTCATGGTTCCCATTCAATAGTAGTGTCGGACGTTGTTGATGGCATCAACAGGCTTAAGTGTAATTAGAAGGATGGTATTTCTGATCTTGTTACTGACCATATTATCCATGGTAGTCACAAATTATTTATTGTTTTGTCTATGTTGTATGCTGCTATGATTAAGCATGGTTTCACACCTGATGGTATGTCAGATGTCACTATGGTTCCTATCCGTAAGGGGAAGTGGTCTAACTTAACTGTGTCAGATAATTTTCATGCCATTACCTTAGGTAGTGTTGTTTGCAAATTATTTGATGTTATCATCTTAGTCAAAGAGAGTTGTAAGCTATGTACCAGTAACTTACAATTTGGGTATAAAGATGGTCTGTCAACTGGCATGTGTGCAGCAATGGTTGTAGAAACAGTGTCATATTATGTCAGTGGTGGTTCACATGTTTACAGACTCATGTTGGACACAAGCAAGGCGTTTGACCTAATCAACTACTGTCATCTTTTTAGGAAGTTAATAGATAAAGGATTGTGTCCAATATATTGCAGATGTCTATTAAATATGTATCTTAGTCAAAAATTGAGTAAGATGCGACAATACACATTCTCCCTATTTTTTCCATCTCAAATGGTGTCAAGCAAGGTGGGATTATGTCCCCAGTATTATTTAATATTTATGTTGATGGTTTGTTCAGCAAATTGAAACATTTCGGAGTTGGTTGTCATATAGGAAGTGTTTATGCTGGTGCTTTTAGCTATGCAGATGTTGTAAAATTATTGGCTCCAAGTGTAAGTGCCTTGCAGGACATGATTACTGCATGTGAAAACTATGCCAGAGAATTTGACATCATGTTCAATGGAAAAAAGAGTGAGCTCATTATTTACAAATGTACAAAGGCTAGACCTTCAGATCCTGTTATTTTCATGAATAATGTCAGAGTACCTAGAAAGGATAAAGTTACTTATCTGGCCCATGATTTGTATGAGGGTATTTTTAAATTATCTGCTGAGAAATGTGTTGCAGATTTTAATCGTCAGTGTAATATGTTTTTGCTGATTTTAAAAATGCTAATGCTTTTATTAGAAATGAATTATTTCACAAGTATTGTACTTCATTTTATAGTAACCAGATTCTCCCTTTGTACTCAAATGAATTAGAAATCATTTATTGTGCATGGAGGAAAGCTATTCGGAAGGTCTGGCATGTGCCATATACTATTCATAGTAACATTTTACCATATCTTGCAAATACTATGAGCATTGATCTCTTGCTTGCAAAGTGATGCATTAAATTTATTGATAAGTTGTGTAATAGTGATAACAATGTTGTTAGTACCATTACCAATATGGGACTGTTAGGTACCCATTCTGTGATAGGTGCTAATAAGAGATATCTCATGTATAGTTTTAATTGTGATATTAATAATGTGTGTGCCTTTTGGCAGCTTAATTTTGACAGTCACTTATTAAGACTTGCACTGCAAATTAAGGAGCTCTGTAAAATAAGAGACAGTTGCGAAGTTGGCTTTTTGAATGAACATGAATGTCATATTATTATTACTTGTTTATGTACAAGGTGACAGCCTGGTGCTGTTTTAAGTGTTTATATTTGTTTTATATTTGTTTTAAATATGTTTCATTTTTAGTGTACAGCATTTTGTTGTGAATAAAGAATTACAAACAAACAAACATCAGTGGTCTCCTGCTGGTTATACTACAGCACTCAGTTTGAAAGAATGTCATTGCGAAAAACTTGGGAGATTTTTTTGTGTGTGTGTCTCAATTAGGGATGGGTATCGAGAACCGGTTCCTTTCTGGTATCGTTAAGAAATGGTTCGCTCCACCGACATCAATAACCTTTTTGCTTAACGATTCCCTTATCAGTCCTTCAGAGTGGCTGTTGTTTTTGGGGGTGTTTGTCAGGAAAATTATAATTTCTCTACATTAATCACAGACCCTGCATCAGGTCTGTAATCAACTTTTCTGCAGCACGGCTTTGCTTTGATCCTTGAACCAATCGAAGCAGTGATTCGCAGATTGAAGCAGTGCTTCGATCATTGCTTTGTTGAGTAATTTTTCTTTTTTCGCTTTCCCCCGCTAAAACCCTAAAGAGCATATGGCTGTGAGTATTATTTACCTTTATGTTAAACCGACCTGTTATGGTCTTCTGAAACAGTTGATAGATGTATTTTATAACTTAAAAACGGGACCGATGCTAACACGTTAGCATGTCTATGGCATTTTCAATGTTACGTAAAGTTAACATTAAGCAGTTGCAGCTGTCAAGCATTTGTTGTTGTTAAAGAGTCAAATGTATTACACATTGTAATATTTTTTAAATGTATTTGTTTATATATTAATAATAATAGCAAGCATAACAATAATAGTAATAATAACTAATCTAACGATTATATACAATTTTAGAGAAAGAGACAAAAAGAACCTGAATAGAAACACAACAGAAAATATAAAACCAACTAACAATGAACATACATAAATAAATACATACATACATACATACAGGAATAAATAAATGTTTCCTGTGAACACTTAGTGACTCTTACACCTCCACTTCATCCCTGTCTTAGTTAAGTTTAATGACAGTTTGTTTCGGTCAAACCATTTTTTCAATGTGTTAATTTCTTCAGTGATTTCCTCCAGAACTATCTGCCAAACTAGAAAACTGTTGCATCCTAGAATACTACTGGAATGAATTTGAATAAGGAAAGTTGTTTTTTGTTTGCTCACTAAATGGATGCTGCACTCACTCCAGTTTATCATCTAGAATAGTCCCAGATTGTGTTTCAGAGCTTCTAGAATTCAAACATTTTCATGCACGTGGTGTTGGGGGGTAATTTTGGGTTTCAGCTTTTTTTGTTTTTCACCACTTTCATCCCTGAATATGTGAAATCGTGAGTCACTAACTGGGACTCCCTTCTTGTTGCGAGAAAGAAACGAGAATCGTCCTCCGTTCTGTTCACACAGCTCCAAACACTGCGCGGCTCTCTGCCGAGTCAAGTTAGAACGACAGAGTCCAGTCAGAATTAATGACTTCAAAGCGAAACACCGTTTTTTTATTTTTATTTATGTCCAGAGATCAAGGATACAGTGACCAATTTCATATTTATTTACTTTAAGACTCAATGAAATACATGGAAAACCTGTAAAGCCTGCTTTTAGTACAAAATTCACAAGAGGTATCAATAAGGGAATTGATAAGGAATCGGATCGATAAACAGAATTGATAATGACATTGATAAAATCTTATCAATACCCATCCCTAGTGTCAATAGTGTAAATGTTATAAAGTGTAGTAAAACAAAATTTTCTGCACACATCAGTGGGGTCCTGCAGGTTATACTACAGCACTCAGTTTGGAAAAATGTGCAAAAGTTGAATTTTAGTGATTTTTATCATTATTTTTTTTATCACTAATTCACTAAAATTCAATTTCTGCACATTTTTGAGCCATTTACCTGCCGCCATGTTTTGTGAGACCTGTGTTCACATTTTGGGAGATAATTTTTCAGTATTCACGTTTTGTAATTAACAGTTTGTGGGTAATTCACGATTTGCAGTTGATTCATGTGTTGGGAGTTAACAGGCATCCACTGCAACATGGAGCTGCCCTGGGTCCTGGATGGTAACCACCCACACCGACATTTCCATATAACCATAGATCGGTTGCAGCCAGGTGCAGTGTGGGCGTCCGCTTAGCCTTCTCCAACTACTGCGGTCCTCAAGACTCAGGCACTGCGGGTTATCAGGAACTTGCCGTTTTAGATAACTTATGGTCCAATTTTGTGGCCCACAACTTGCGCAAGTTAAATGAGGTTTACCTGTATAGATAGATAGATAGATAGATAGATAGATAGATAGATAGATAGATAGATAGATAGATAGATAGATAGATAGATAGATAGATAGATAGATAGATAGATAGATAGATAGATAAAGCATAAAAAGTAATTACACATACCCTCCAATTGTTATCCCATGGCTTTCAAATTTATAAAATAACCAAATTATAATGATCAAATGTGTGTTTAGTCAAAAGATGTTCCACCTGTGCAATTATATGGTAACGGAATTACAGCAGCAGCAAAATCTGGACATATGGCATCTAACCATAACAGATTAGCTCAGATTGTAATTCCGTTACCGTATAATTGCCCACCTATCAAAAGATTTCACAAAAAAAACAAAAAAAAAAAACGTGTGTGAAGTAAATAAAATTTGTGGTTTGTGTGCACAGAAGGATGCAAGTTTAGTTCCTCAAGGTATACTCTGCTTAGACCCTAATAACAATTTCTTTGTAAATTGAGATAATATTGTCATTACTTTGATGGAAAAGCAGTATTAGTGTGTATTCTAGAATTAAGGCCCATTTGTTCTTTCAACCCTTGGGGGGAAAAATAGGACTGTATACCAAGTGCAGAAACAAGATTATTGTGGAATAACATTACTTACTCCCAGATGACAAATGCAACTGGATTCATACATCTAATACGTACAGAAGTATCTAAAATGCACAGCCTGGGCAAAAATCCACCTATAAAATGCATTCACACCTGGCCATTATCTTGTGTCCTGGAGGAATAAGGAGCTAATTAGAATGAGTACAGGGGTCCTTATAAACTCCAGAAGGGCTGCAGTGGTTTGCTTTGTAATCAGCCTGATCCGCAGCATACATGCTCTCAGGGATATGCCTTAATATCAAACCAATTTTGAAATGATTTACCTGCAAGGGAAGTAAACAATTTAGCAAGGGCTTTTATCGACTTGGCAAAAAATTGCTTATTGTGCAAGAAGAATTGTAACTGGAGTAAATTCCATTAAAAGAATGTGCAGCAGGCAGTTTTCCCCCTTTTTGCCCCTCTTCTATTGTTATCATTACTCCTCATTCTCCAAATCCTCCACGTCTGTTATTACCAATAATAATTCTGCTAAGAGAATCTATATTGCTGTGTGACTATTATTAAAAAGCTGAAGTACACTGCGGTATTCCACTTCAATTTCTTTTTATATATGTGCTTCTGAAATCAATCATCAGTCATCACAGGAGGAAGAAAGTTTAATGTCTTGACCTTTGTATCTTTGAAACACCTGCAGACCGAACTTAACAATTCTCAATGGCCAACAACACAATTTATGAGATGGGATGACCTTCAGTCCAGGTCTTTGTGTGCTGTTAGAGTCGGAGCGAGGAGTCCGGCAGGTAATTCAACTGAGTCCTACTTCAGTCTACAAAGGCAATTTGTAAATGTTGAAACTGTATTCCAGCTTTGATGATGTAGATGTTGAAATACTCAATTTTAAACACTGCATGGGCACACCAGAGAGGTATTACAGATAATTGGGTTCTAGAATAAATACTTTAGAGTACAGCAAATTTCAGAAGTGGAGGAGCCCTTTGGTTCTCAAATGTGATTCATAGATGTTGAAATTGTATTCCAATTACAGTGAGTTAAGTGTTAAAGGACTGGATTTTGACATTACAAGAGCACACCAGAGGGTTGTTCTTGTTAAATGATTTCCTAAATATAGAGTGTACTACCATTGTCAACTGTCAACTGAGAGCACACTGAGTGAATAGTGAATGAAAACTGCTGGCTAAGGCTAAGCGTAAATTTGGTAAGATTGTAATTCACGTCGGCAGTAATGACACCCGGTTACGCCAATCGGAGGTCACTAAAATTAACATTAAATCGGTGTGTAACTTTGCAAAAACAATGTCGGACTCTGTAGTTTTCTCTGGGCCCCTCCCCAATCAGACCGGGAGTGACATGTTTAGCTGCATGTTCTCCTTGAATTGCTGGCTGTCTGAGTGGTGTCCAAAAAATGAGGTGGGCTTCATAGATAATTGGCAAAGCTTCTGGGGAAAACCTGGTCTTGTTAGGAGAGACGGCATCCATCCCACTTTGGATGGAGCAGCTCTCATTTCTAGAAATCTGGCCAATTTTCTTAAATCCTCCAAACCGTGACTATCCAGGGTTGGGACCAGGAAGCAGAGTTGTAGTCTTACACACCTCTCTGCAGCTTCTCTCCCCCTGCCATCCCCTCATTACCCCATCCCCGTAGAGACGGTGTCTGCTCCCAGACTACCAATAACCAGCAAAAATCTATTTAAGCATAAAAATTCAAAAAGAAAAAATAATATAGCACCTTCAACTGCACCACAGACTAAAACAGTTAAATGTGGTCTATTAAACATTAGGTCTCTCTCTTCTAAGTCCCTGTTGGTAAATGATATAATAATTGATCAACATATTGATTTATTCTGCCTTACAGAAACCTGGTTATAGCAGGATGAATATGTTAGTTTAAATGAGTCAACACCCCCGAGTCACACTAACTGTCAGAATGCTCGTAGCACGGGCCGGGGCGGTGGATTAGCAGCAGTCTTCCATTCCAGCTTATTAATTAATCAAAAACCCAGACAGAGCTTTAATTCATTTGAAAGCTTGACTCTTAGTCTTGTCCATCCAAATTGGAAGTCCCAAAAACCAGTTTTATTTGTTATTATCTATCGTCCACCTGGTCGTTACTGTGAGTTTCTCTGTGAATTTTCAGACCTTTTGTCTGACTTAGTGCTTAGCTCAGATAAGATAATTATAGTGGGCGATTTTAACATCCACACAGATGCTGAGAATGACAGCCTCAACACTGCATTTAATCTATTATTAGACTCTATTGGCTTTGCTCAAAAAGTAAATGAGTCCACCCACCACTTTAATCATATCTTAGATCTTGTTCTGACTTATGGTATGGAAATAGAAGACTTAACAGTATTCCCTGAAAACTCCCTTCTGTCTGATCATTTCTTAATAACATTTACATTTACTCTGATGGACTACCCAGCAGTGGGGAATAAGTTTCATTACACTAGAAGTCTTTCAGAAAGCGCTGTAACTAGGTTTAAGGATATGATTCCTTCTTTATGTTCTCTAATGCCATATACCAACACAGTGCAGAGTAGCTACCTAAACTCTGTAAGTGATAGAGTATCTCGTCAATAGTTTTACATCCTCATTGAAGACAACTTTGGATGCTGTAGCTCCTCTGAAAAAGAGAGCTTTAAATCAGAAGTGCCTGACTCCGTGGTATAACTCACAAACTCGTAGCTTAAAGCAGATAACCCGTAAGTTGGAGAGGAAATGGCGTCTCACTAATTTAGAAGATCTTCACTTAGCCTGGAAAAAGAGTCTGTTGCTCTATAAAAAAGCCCTCCGTAAAGCTAGGACATCTTTCTACTCATCACTAATTGAAGAAAATAAGAACAACCCCAGGTTTCTTTTCAGCACTGTAGCCAGGCTGACAAAGAGTCAGAGCTCTATTGAGCTGAGTATTCCATTAACTTTAACTAGTAATGACTTCATGACTTTCTTTGCTAACAAAATTTTAACTATTAGAGAAAAAATTACTCATAACCATCCCAAAGACGTATCGTTATCTTTGGCTGCTTTCAGTGATGCCGGTATTTGGTTAGACTCTTTCTCTCCGATTGTTCTGTCTGAGTTATTTTCATTAGTTACTTCATCCAAACCATCAACATGTTTATTAGACCCCATTCCTACCAGGCTGCTCAAGGAAGCCCTACCATTATTTAATGCTTCGATCTTAAATATGATCAATCTATCTTTGTTAGTTGGCTATGTACCACAGGCTTTTAAGGTGGCAGTAATTAAACCATTACTTAAAAAGCCATCACTTGACCCAGCTATCTTAGCTAATTATAGGCCAATCTCCAACCTTCCTTTTCTCTGAAAAATTCTTGAAAGGGTAGTTGTAAAACAGCTAACTGATCATCTGGAGAGGAATGGTCTATTTGAAGAGTTTCAGTCAGGTTTTAGAATTCATCATAGTACAGAAATAGCATTAGTGAAGGTTACAAATGATCTTCTTATGGCCTTGGACAGTGGACTCATCTCTGTGCTTATTCTGTTAGACCTCAGTGCTGCTTTTGATACTGTTGACCATAAAATTTTATTACAGAGATTAGAGCATGCCATAGGTATTAAAGGCACTGCGCTGCGGTGGTTTGAATCATATTTGTCTAATAGATTACAATTTGTTCATGTAAATGGGGAATCTTCTTCACAGACTAAAGTTAATTATGGAGTTCCACAAGGTTCTGTGCTAGGACCAATTTTATTCACTTTATACATGCTTCCCTTAGGCAGTATTATTAGACGGTATTGCTTAAATTTTCATTGTTACGCAGATGATACCCAGCTTTATCTATCCATGAAGCCAGAGGACACACACCAATTAGCTAAACTGCAGGATTGTCTTACAGACATAAAGACATGGATGACCTCTAATTTCCTGCTTTTAAACTCAGATAAAACTGAAGTTATTGTACTTGGCCCCACAAATCTTAGAAACATGGTGTCTAACCAGATCCTTACTCTGGATGCCATTACCCTGACCTCTAGTAATACTGTGAGAAATCTTGGAGTCAGTTTTTGATCAGGATATGTCATTCAAAGCGCATATTAAACAAATATGTAGGACTGCTTTTTTGCATTTACGCAATATCTCTAAAATCAGAAAGGTCTTGTCTCAGAGTGATGCTGAAAAACTAATTCATGCATTTATTTCCTCTAGGCTGGACTATTGTAATTCATTATTATCAGGTTGTCCTAAAAGTTCCCTAAAAAGCCTTCAGTTAATTCAAAATGCTGCAGCTAGAGTACTGACGGGGACTAGAAGGAGAGAGCATATCTCACCCATATTGGCCTCTCTTCATTGGCTTCCTGTTAATTCTAGAATAGAATTTAAAATTCTTCTTCTTACTTATAAGGTTTTGAATAATCAGGTCCCATCTTATCTTAGGGACCTCGTAGTACCATATCACCCCAATAGAGCGCTTCGCTCTCAGACTGCAGGCTTACTTGTAGTTCCTAGGGTTTGTAAGAGTAGAATGGGAGGCAGAGCCTTCAGCTTTCAGGCTCCTCTCCTGTGGAACCAGCTCCCAATTCAGATCAGGGAGACAGACACCCCCTCTACTTTTAAGATTAGGCTTAAAACTTTCCTTTTTGCTAAAGCTTATAGTTAGGGCTGGATCAGGTGACCCTGAACCATCCCTTAGTTATGCTGCTATAAACGTAGACTGCTGGGGGGTTCCCATGATGCACTGTTTCTTTCTCTTTTTGCTCTATATGCACCACTCTGCATTTAATCATTAGTGATCGATCTCTGCTCCCCTCCACAGCATGTCTTTTTCCTGGTTCTCTCCCTCAGCCCCAACCAGTCCCAGCAGAAGACTGCCCCTCCCTGAGCCTGGTTCTGCTGGAGGTTTCTTCCTGTTAAAAGGGAGTTTTTCCTTCCCACTGTAGCCAAGTGCTTGCTCACAGGGGGTCGTTTTGACCGTTGGGGTTTTACATAATTATTGTATGGCCTTGCCTTACAATATAAAGCGCCTTGGGGCAACTGTTTGTTGTGATTTGGCGCTATATAAAAAATTGATTGATTGAATTGATTGATTTCCCCAATTGCAGTAAAACCTGTCTGTGTATCCTCTGGCAAGTACTTCATTCTGGCTTTGTGTGGGAATACAAAATGGGAAATTGAACTTTTAGTCCTCCAAAGCTTAGTGCAGCTGAGGGCATAAATTTACATACACCTTGTCTAAATGCTTTCAAGCCCATTTTCTCCAGCTCCTTATTTCATGTTATCAAAGAACACGTGTTAAGTCGTTTAGAATATCTCATTCATTTCAATGGGAAAATGTTTTAAATAATGTTTTAAAAATATTTCTGTTTTTATTTACTGTCACTTTCATACATACATACAATCATGCATATTTACATACATTAAAATGTCTCTTAACAATATGGATGGTTCTAGAAAATGATTCCATTACTGTTAATCTGATGAATGATCCATTGTCATGAATTGGGGTTAATAGGGGACATTCTGGCTATATTTACGAGAATGCCTGTAGAGGCAGTGTTAGGAACAGATAGGGACACTTCTGGTTTTATTTATTAATAAATTAATTTAAGTAGTTTACATACAAATACAAAAGTATTTGCAAATGTGTATTTCGACCTCTACCACTTTAAGCCTGGCCGGGCCATCGAAGAACATCTTTGAGGGTATGTTTTATTTATTAATTTTTTCCTGTGGTTCGCAGACCAGGAACATGAATAGATCTTCTTGCATCTTTTAATTTTAAGTAAACACAAGAATAAAAATGGTAATAATAAGAAAATTACACATTTGTGGATCAAAATACACATTTGCAAATACTTTTGCTACAATACTGGCCCCATATTCTTCAATGTTCGTGCATGGCCTGGATGACAGGGAACAATAGCCAACCTTTAAAATGAACAGTCTCAACATAGTGCTCACCTGGAAGTGTTGGGAGATTGGCAGTTAGGATTGAGCAGTGAAGGATCTAAATTCAAGCACAGATCATCTCACCCACAAATTATCACAATAAGAACATGCACCAATAATCTATTTATACAGCTCCAGATCACAACATAAGTCACCCCGAGATGCTACACACCACTGAGGTGTAACCTGAGCAAGCTCACTGGTGACAGTGGTCAACTCAAGTCAAGTCTAGGAGCATGCATTGTTGCTGCACTTCACCATCATCTACAACATCACAAGACCATCTTGTGTCTGTGATGGCAACCACCAAGACAAATAACCAGTCCATCCCCACATCTCTAAAATAACCATTTATCTGCTGCAGCCAGGTGAAATGTGCACATCTCCTTGGTGTTCTCGAGCTACTGGAGTCTTCCACACTCAGGCATTTGTGCATTCGATCACGCATAGAAATTGCATCACATGGCCAAAATGTCAAAGCTGATGCTCCCTCACAATACAAGGGATACTCCTAATTTTATTATGTTTAGGTAACTGCTTGTTTGAAACAAAGTCATTCCAGTGGTACCCAAGGATCCTTCGAAGAGATCTAGTACCTACACCATTGGATGTTCAATCAGATAATTGGATGGCTTTGGTACTAAGAGCCTCTCTGAACAACAGCAGGTGCTTGTTGTCCAGGTATTGCTCAATGATCAATTATCTCTTAGCTTAGCTTCACCCACTACACCAGTTTCTCCATCCACCACCACTCCAGCTGCACCTTCACCACTCCTTCATTCCCAGGAGCCAATTATATATTATCCTGAACCTAATTCTGAATAAATTTAGACGTGTGCCTCCTTTCTGCTTCAATGTTCACTAGGTTTTCACAGACACCTTAAATGTACTCCACTGACAAACATAAAATAGCTTACGTGATTAGTCTACTCTGGAGTGAGGTTTTGGCCTATGCTATGGCCCTGTGGGGACAACAGTCACCCACTCTGGCCTCATATGCTGCATTTGAATGAGAGTTCCGGATGGGGTGGGCAATCTCCAAAAGATTATTATCCATCCGGCAGGAGACCTGCAGTGTCGGCATATTCAGTCCAGTTGTGGGTACTGGGTCTATGTGTGAGTCCGACTGGAAATGCCATTGCACTGCGGAGTGTGTTTTTTAATGGCCTGACCGAAACACTCAAAGATGACCTGGTGATCCAGGACAAACCCAACACATTGTATAAACTCATCTCAGTTGCTATTAAAATTGACAGTAGGTTAAGGGAAATACAGCGGGAGAGAGGACGAAGGGCAGAACACACCTCTTCCCCTCAGATCCCTCCATGTGTAGGCTATGTGCCTTCTTTCTTGGGCTCCGCAGGAAGTGCACTCCCCATGCCTATAGTCAGGCGTGCACATAACTGATACTCATTGTGCCTGTGCATGCTAAAAATAAATGATGCACAGCAGAAAACACAAGGGAAGTGCTTCATAAGGGGAAAGCAATGGCTGAATGTAGAAAAAGTATTTCCCTCTGCTGTGCATCAATTATTTTTGCTTGGGACTCCGGCGAGGGTGGTCCCGTCGCCTCCTCTCTCTTCTCATTCTGTGTTTTTCTGTATCTCTGCCCCAACCTTCAAAAGTCCCAACTTCACCAGACTGTGTATTCTTCGAACTATATTTGGAATAACCATGGAATTGATCAGTTGGTCTCTCAACGCTATTGATACCATTTTTTCAACAAGGAAATACGGCTGGGGGACCCCGTGTTCACAGATGAAACCTATCCTGCGGGCTATGTTCTCAACGCCCATGAGAAGTGGTGAGTCACGTGCTTGGCACCACTCTCCGTGGAAGACGTTGAGGATTTATTCTTATTTGCCTTTATGGTAGGGGGTCTTTTGCTGTTTGGATTATACGCTGCCCTGACCTACTGGAAACTGGCAAGACAGCTGCTACCAAAATCACAACCCCACAACTGTCCATCATGTGTTAACTTTTGAACTTAAACACAAGTTGGAAACAATCTCAAAGCAATTGTCTGTCCTGCAAAGGAATTGATGTTGGAGAGAAACAATCTCAAAGCAATTGTCTGTCCTGCAAAGGAATTGATGTTGGAGACCAGTGAATATTCACAATTGGATCTGGATGGTTAAAGAGAGGCCGTATTGGAATTCTGTGTCTCTGCCTAGCCAAATATGGCAGCCTTATCAGCTACTGAAGGTCAAAATGCCCTGCTGTTTTCCTGCAGAAGGATCTCAGTGGTCTTGGTGAAGCATTCATTCATTCATCTGCTCCACCCCTACAGACTGATATGAACTCATTTGCCCTCCCCTACAGCCACTCCAGACCCTACGCACACACAGACAGAGACTGATATGAACTCATCTGCACACATGACGCACGGCCCCCACCCCTACTCCTCCTTTGTGTTTCTGTCCCCGCCCCCACCCCAGCCTCTGCTTTGCCACTCCTTCCACTTCCAGGAGGCTGCATGGCATGGCTGCAGCAACCTCCCACCTCCACCCCCAAGCTTGGTTGCGTGGCACGAAGCTCCTGCAACCCACACTCACATTGCCTCAATTTGGATGATGGACTGTTTCAAAGTTTATCGTACATAAACAATCAAATGTATATGTGCAGTTGTTTAATACTGATGTGTACCATTATTATGTTCAAATAGTAATAATTGGGGATTAATTGCTGTATTTTTGTCTAAGGTAATTGGGTGTGATATGAATGGCCCTTTTAGGGATCAATAAAATTGTTTGAATCTTTGAATCTTGATGTTTCGCACACACAAGCGTCATGAGTACCAGTTATGTGCACCCAGGGCTCGCCTGACTCCAGAGGAAAGGAAGCATAGATTAGAAGCTGTAGAGTGCCTTTATTGCAGTGCCCAGGGGGACATCCTCCATGAATGTCTGGTTCGGCGAAAACTGAATGCACATCATGCACTCAAGTCCCGGCCATTGTATTATTTGAAAATCAGTCCATTCAGCTGAAGGCATTATTGGATTCTGGTGCTGATGCCAATTTTTTAGATGAAAGTGTAATCAGTCCATCTCATATTCCAGTTGTGGTACTTTGCACTCCCATCTAGGTGAATGCTCTATATGGCACACCACTGCATGCCATTATGCACCAGACTGTCCCTGCCACTCTGGTAGTTGTCTGTAACCACGCTGAGTCCATACAGTTTTTTTTTTTTTTGTCTTCCTCCTCTCTGTCACTGGTGTTGGGACACCCCAGTTAAGTCTTCACAATCAACTTCTAGCCTGGCCGACTGGGGCTATCACCCAGTGGAGTGAAGCCTGCCACCTCAGGTGCCTTAGCTCCTCTGTGCTTCATATCTAGAAAGCGAGGGAGTCCAACAGAACCCCACTGGATCTGTCTGCCATTCCTGAACCCTATCACAATCTAAGCAAAGTATTTAGTGACAGACATGTACTCTCCCTGCCACCAGTGTTAATTTCGTTGACGAGATATTTTCATTTTTTTTTCATCATAAATATATTTTTGCGGACGAAAACTGAATGAAAACGAAAATAAAACTCTTTTTTTGAGACAATAACTATAACTAAATTAATTTATATTCACGTCAACGAAAAAAAGACGAGACGGAAATCCAATCAGTAGACAGTTAAGATCATGGCAAGATGGGAGAAACGGCAAAACAACCACTCAACAGATAGAAGAGGTGGGAGCAGACGAGAGGAGAACCAATCAGAGCTTAGCTTATTAACCAGTAACAGGAAGTAAGCCACTGTTTCGACCGCACATGGGAAGACAACAGAGGTAGTTGAAGAGAGTCAAGAGACTATGAGAAAACAACGAGACACGAAAGAAAAAGCGACAAAATGTCCATGGCCGGCAGAAAAAGAAGGGAAGATTTATGGGCCCATTTCATATTCGACGACAAAGAGAACAAGACAAAGTGTAAAGCATGCGACGCAGTAATCCACGGCAATCACACGACAAATCTAAAGAGACATCTACAGAACAACCACCTCGAGATATTCTCAAAGGTAAAATCGCTAAGGCATTATATATATAATTGTATATTGACTACAGTGTGCTCACATATTAGTAATAAATGTGATGAACTGAAATGTAGTGTCTGATGGGCTGGTAAATATCCGCATCACCGTGGTCACGTTGGGTTATGCTAACGTGAACATGTGAACTTGTGTAAAAAACAAGTGAAAAACACTGATTAACTGTATATATTTTTACATTGATAATGCACGCTATCATTATTTACACACTGACCCAGCATAATATTATGTCACGTCATCTAACTTGCTTTGAAGAAAATACATTTTTTAACTGTAATGTTAAAATGAAAGCACAAGTCTTAACTTTTTTCTTTTTTATTACCCCACAGTGATGATTGATTTAGTTAACAAAAATTGCTTCCTATTTTAGTCGACTAAAATAGGAAGCAATTTTAGTCTACTAAAATTAGACTAAAATTAATCCAAATTGAATGACTTAAACTAGACTAAAATTTAAAAGAATTTTAGTCAAAAGACTAAGACTAAAACTAAATTAAAATTTCTTGTCAAAATTAACACTGCCTGCCACCACACTGACCTTATGACTGCTCCACTGATTTGCTTCCTGGCAGGTCCCTCCCTTCCAGCAGCCTCTACAACCTGTCGTGTCTGGAAAGGGAATCGATGGAGCAGTACATAGAAGACTCCCTGGCCACAAGTCTTATCCATCCCTCATTCTCCTCCTTAAGGGGCAGACTTCTTTTTCATTGGGAAGGTTGGGACTTAATGCCACTGTATATATTTTCATGGGTTGAGTGCCATCCCTGTACACAAGAAATATCCTCTTCCTCTTCTTGAATTGGCATTTAATTCATTTCATGGGTCATCCATATTACTCAGCCTGATCTGCATGATGGTTATCATTTGGTTTGTTTCAAGGAGGGAGATGAGTGGAACACCACGTTTAATACACCCTTATGACATTTTGAAAATCTGGTCATGCCCTTTCGTCTCACTAATGCTCCCGCCACCTTACAGGCCCTGGTTATTGACGTTTAATGAAGTTTTCTCAATTGCTTCATGTTTCTTACTTAGATGACATCTTGATTTTCTCTAAATATTTCACTGAACAGATTCAACATCTGTCTTTTTTGAAACAGTTGTTAGAAAATCACCTCTTTGTTGAAGCCAAAAACTGTGCCTTTCATCAAGAGACCATATTGTTTCTGGGTTATGTGTTTCAGCATAACCAAATCTGACCAGATCCCTCCAAAATCAGTGCAGTATCTGATTAGCCCACTCCATCCAACATGAAACAGCTCCAACAATTTATTGAGTTTGCCAATTGTTATTGCAGATTCATGCACAATTTCAGTCAGGTCGCAGCTCCACGCCATAAACTCAGATCCTCCATGACACCATTTCATTGATCCTCCACAGCCAAACATTTCAGACACTCAAACACTGGTTCACCACAGCACCCATCCTCAAACAACCCAATCCGAATCAACAGTTCATTGCGGAGGTCAATGCCTCTGACGTCGATGCCTCCAAAATAGAGATCAGGACCATCTTATCCCAGCTCTATACCAATGGGCTGAAGGTGATGAAAATTTGCACCCCTGTCTTGTTTTTTTGGCATTGTCTGACTCACTGAGCAAAATTATGATGTAGGTAACTGGGAACTCCTGACTGTGAAGGAGGCACTGGAGGAATGGAGACACTGGCTTGAAGGTATGTCTGATCCCTTTATTGTTTGGACTGATGATTAAAACCTTCCATAAATACAATCCCCAAAATGACTTAATTCCAGACAGGCCAGTTGGTTGCTATTTTTTTTGGATGGTACAATTTTTCAATCACCTACAGACCTGGATCTAAAAAATACCAAACCAGATGCTCTCTCATGCCAGTTTTCTGCTCAGACTCACACCCTTGATATGCATACTATCCTCCCAGATCAGATTGTCACTGGAGCTCTAACCTGGGACATTGAAGGAATCATCCAGGAGGCCCAGAATAATCATCCTGATCTTGGAGAAGGACCTGCCGGGTAGCTCTTCATGCCACCTTCTGCTCGGTCCGTTGTGCTACAGTTCATTCATACCTCCAAGTTCACAGGTCATCTGGGTATTCACAGAACCCTCCATCTACTACAACAGCACTTCTTGTGGCCCTCAGTCCAGGCAGATGTGCAGGATTAGGTCAAGGTTTGCACCATCCGTGCCAAGGTAAGATGTCTCACCAGTCGCTTTCCGGACTCCTTCATCCACTGCCTATTCCTGGTCGCACATCTGCCTGGACTTCGTCACTGGGCTTCCCACCTCTAAGGGCATGGACATGATCCTGCCCATAGTGGACCATTTCTCCAAGGTAGCACACTTCATGTCCCTGCCGAAGCTGCCATCAGCCAAGGAGACCACTGACCTACCAGTTCACCATGTGTTCCATATGCATGGCATCCCACTGGACATTATCTTGGACCAAGGACCCCAGTTGACATCACAGGTCTGGAAGAACATCTCAGCTCTAGGGGCCTCGGTCAATCTCTTGTCCAGCATCTATCCACAGACTGGTGGAATGGGCTAACCAGGAACTGTTATCCATCCTCCGGTGTGTGACTTCCTCACACCCACCCTCTTGGATCCTTCAGCTGCCATGGGTGGAGTATGCTCATTATTCACAGGCAAGCTCAGCAACAGGACTCTCACCTTTCCAATGCTCGTTGGGTTATCAACTTCCTTTATTTCCTGCGGAAGAATCAGACTGTTCAGTGGCATCTGTCCAAGCCCACCTGTGGCAGTGTTGCTGGGTGTGGAGGACCACCTGTTCTGTTCTGCTCCGGATGAGGGACCGAACCTTATGCCATGTAGACCGGCACTATACCCCATCCCCTTGATACCAGCAGGGCCAGGAGGTGTGGCTCTTGGACAAGGATTTTCCCCTCATGGCTGAAACATGGAAACTGGTGCCAAGGTATCTCAGGCCCTATGTAATTGATTGGTTCATCAACCCCACCATTGTCAAACTCCGGCTGCCTCTGTCACTGAGGATACAGCCTATGTTCCATGTTTCTCAGCTGAAACCTGTGCACACCAGCACTCTGTGCTCTATGGCCTATGCCCCTCCTCCTTCCCATATCATGGATGGTCATCTGGCATAGACTGTGCGCCAGATTTTGGACGTATGGTGCCAGGGCTGGGCTTTCCAGTATCTGGTGGACTGGGATCATTACGGACCTGAGGAGTGCTCCTGGGTGTCGCGGGGCCTCATCCTGGACTTCTCCTTCCTCAGGAAAATCTATCGGGCTCACCTGGGCTGGCCTGGTAGGTTGCCTGGGGGCTCCCATTGGGGGGGTACTGTTGTGATGCCTTGGTGTCTGCCTTCTCCCCCTCCCCTCCATGTGTTTCCAGGCTGCTGCATCATGGAGTTGATCAGACTCACCTGTTAACAATCAACATTACCCGATATAAACTCCGGTTCTGCCTCGACACAATCACCAGAAACTCAGCTTTGCCTGCATGGTACCTGGCCTCTGTTCTTTTCTGCTGTTTTGTGCAGTTTTGATCTTTTTGACTCCATGTTCCTGGTTTTTGGCAATCTGTTTCCTTGTGTCTCCAGCATTCCTGCCAACTGTTAACTCTGTAGCGGCCACCTGGTTCTGGTTCTGTTGCCTTCTACCATCTTGTCTGGGAAGTCACTCCACAATCATTCTGTTCTAGCCGGTGTCTCCCCACTGTCTCCTTTGTGCATGTGTATCATTACCAAATTCCTGTATTGTATACAATAAATTTGTTATTGATTTCATCATCCTTTTTCCCTGCATTTTGGGTCCTAACCTTGTTCTCTGGTCTAAATCATAACAATTTTGATTGTAATTGATTTAAGAATGATTTATTTTTATTTGAAACACTTTTAACTGCATTTCATCTTCTTCATCAGTGTCTTCTTAAACCTCATTCTAATGATCTAAAACAATTTTGCTGTCAGTACACAATATACATCCACATCACCACCTTGTATCTCATCAGTAAACATTTTTATGCTTTTCAAATGTGCAATAATAATCATAACATGTCTGCAACTGCTCACATGTGCAAGACTTCCTCCAGTCTGACTGTTCAATAAATCATTTGTATGTGCATCATTATCCACAGCATTGGATGCAATATTTCATGTTCTGTGCTGAAAAGGCCTTTTTTTATGCCTTAGCTGGATATTTATCTTTAATATTATTTTTTAACTTTTTTGTGGTTATTTTTCTTACATACTGCTCTTTGTGTTTAATTGTGTCTCTGATTGATTATCTGTGCAGGTGCAACATAAGCAATTTACTTCCAGATTAACAAAGTCTTCTGATTCTGATTCTATGTGGTGGAACAACCATAGTGTGGTCCTTTTACAAAAGACCATTTTTCCACTGGGAGTCTCGATTTTTACAATTTTGTTACAGCCCATAAAGAACTCTGCAGAGAAATAATGCAGGCTTTTGTGTGCCTGTGCCCAAAGAGTAATGGATAAGGAATTCAAAATCACAAAAAGTTCTATGGTGTATTTTACCTCCAGACCTCTCATGAAGTATTGAATTTGGTGTTGCTAATCAATCAAAGAGACAACAGCTGCTTTCCCAATCAGTGTGTTGTTGGTTTCCTTTTGAAAAATGTAGAACAGTGCATGCTAAGGGCCTTAAATTTTATTACGCTGTCCTGCTATAAGTTTGGCAATGCTAAGGAGTGAAACAACGAAACCTCAATATGGCATTGATGTTTGTGTGGAGGCTAGTTTTGCTGTTTTATCTCAAGGAATGAAAATGGTTCAGTTTGTCTTTTTGTGTGAGTTACGGATAATGATGTTACAGTTCAATTGATTTGATTCATGTTTTTATTCCTTTGACATTTTAAGGCCCGGTCCCACTGGCATTTAGGATGATGTGCATAAGAATTGCGCACAGAATTGCTTCATATTCGCTAAACGTCCGCAATATCCGTGAAACATGCTTGTATGAGTTGTCTGACAACCGCACACGTCCGCAATTATCCACAGAGGCACGTTTTTCCGTTGCCATGATTTTTGAGGTGCACAACATTTTGGTTGTGGAGGACAGCCGCATTACTTACGCAATACATACACAATACATTCTCAATCTATGCGCTGTATATCCACCGTTATCTGCTGATATCCACAACTGACGGGGTATTGTGGCTTGGCAGTGGACTGGGACAGTGTGTAAAATGCCTATCACGTCCACATCACAAACTAAAATAAGATGTAGCGACTGCATACAGAGTGGCCACGAAGAAAGCCGTTGTATTACATCAGCCTTGCATCTGATTTGCGGACAATTTGCAAATGCACAACAAACACTCCACGTAAACTCAAAGTACCATGGCAGACATCGACATACCTGCCAGTCAGTGCCAGTCCAGCTGTGGAAACATACAGATGTAGTTATGGATCCCCAAAAACGCCATCCAACAACATAAAGGCGCACTGACACGAGCATGTTTTGCTTCACGCAGGAGCACGACCTGTGTCCTGATGATCCCTCCTGCTGTGCTCACAGCTGGACGCCGTTCTTTGTTCTACCAGCTGCCATGCACTCTGCACTGGATGCTGCGTATATACAATAATTATTTTGTGGGGAATTAATCATGTTTTCTGCAAATTCGCCATTGAAAACGGCTCTGATCACTTCCTGAATTACAGAGGAGGCTGCAGTCTGAACCATTCGCGCGCCTAACAAGCTGCAGAAAGCATTTTGAGTCATCTAAAAAGGTAATTATTTGACTTGTTTACATTGTCAAGGCTTGATAAAACAGTTGCGTGTTTTTTTCCTCTTGTCTGCAGCTGTTACAGTATTTATTCCTATGTTTATAACAGATTTAACTTCTTGTTATAATAGTTCAGACGAGCTGCGCTCTGATGTGATCCGCTGATGTCACCACTGTTCACTGTTTGTTTACTCCAATCAACTTGTCCAAGTCCAGCAAATGCTCCAGAGGCTGTGGTGTTGGTGTGAATAGTGATGCCGAAAGGCCCGAGTGCATTTCATTTATGACTGCAATGCAGATGCCGTTCATGCGCAACACATGTGCAATGCATTATCAATACATCTGTAATACCTCTGTGATAATCGCAATGCATCCGATCCGTTTGCTCAATACATGCGTTATACTTCTGTGACTGTTTGTCATATATTCGCTGTACATTATTAATATATCCGTAATTCATACTGAGACATCTGTCATTTTTGGCCACTTTTGTTGTGGACGACAACGAATGCCCAACATTTGTATACTCAATTCATGCGCAATGGGAAGGTTTGCGCACACTGTAATCACAACCTAAACTTAAACTGTAGATGCTTAAAAGGATCATAGAGATGTAACCTTAATTGTAAAATTGCAGGTCTTTTGGATAAAAACCTATCCAAGGAGGTTTGCTTCTGCCTGCCTTTCAAAAAGTTGTGGAAATGTGACGGACAAGTGTCTTCTTCTGGGTGTTTCTTTTCAATGAAGCAGCTTCTTCTCCTCTGCTGTTACAGTATATACGTCCTCCATGGCATTTTATTCCACAATAATCCAGTTTCATCACAGTTAAATACTTGTTGCGGGACTTAGCCTTCTGTTGCAACAAGTGCAGCAAAACGTGTGACGTATTCATCCGCTGCCTTAACGTCCGCACTCAAACTTCTCCTCCTTCTTCTCTCCACTTTCCTTTTTGCTGCAGTGCATCCCAAAATGTGACTCGTAACTCAGATTTCTGCTCATATTCCAAACAAAAATATGGACCGAGCAACGGCTCGTATGTTGAGTCGCTCAAATGTCGAGGTTCCACTGTATTTTCAAAAAGCTGGTGACTTTTTGAAGCCTTCTTCAGAACAGCACCTGATATCTTCCTTTTTGTATGGACCCCACACAATGTTTCCAAACACTGGTATTACAAAGGTTTTGAAACGTCTTTGGTTTTTCGATGGCTTTTGAGTTAGCCATCAATACTTTTTAGGACAGATGGAAAATTGTAGTAACAGCCACATGTTCTATACATTCTTTAATTACAGTTTTACGTTTATAGTCTATTGCATATTTAGTCCTGTATTTGCTCACATATTGGGTATCATATCGATCCTTGGCCAAGTCGTCTAGCTTCTCTTGGGGGTTCCAGGGGCATTCTAAAGCCAGCTATGGCATATAATCCCTCTAGTATGGTCCTTCAAGGTATCACTGCTTTCTTGGGGCATTGGGTGTAAAAATGCCAACTGTGTAGGAATATTAATTATGAAAAGAAACTGGCATTGTGCTGTGCTTTACTTTGCACTGGATGGAAAACAAAGCCCTCTGCATTCTATGTTATCAAGGCACTTTTAGTATGATGATGAAAACAAGATTTTTTCTTTTATATATATATATATATATCCACATTCATGTGAGAGATACAAAATATGACATGATAGAAGTATACATTTTTCAAAAAGATTTTGAATAGTCTCTGTTTTGGTGCAAACATATGATATTGGATGTCATTTTCTTGCTGATTTGGTAGGTTGCCTTGTATTCAATATGTACTACTTTCTGTTAAGACTAAAAAAGCAATAATAATAATTATTATAATTATTTAAAGTCTGTGAAAACAGTTATGGTTGGGTTGTTGTCATTGCAGATTTAAGTAACATACATACAAGTACATATATATACGAGATCTGTTAGAAAAGTATCCGACCTTTTATTTTTTTCAAAAACCGTATGGTTTTGAATCACATGTGATTGCATCAGCCAAGCTTGAACCTTCATGCGTATGTGTGAGTTTTTCCATGCCTGTCGGTTGCGTCATTCGCCTGTGAGCAGGCTTTGAGTGAGGAGTGGTCCACCCCCTCGGCGGATTTTCATTGTCAGGAAATGGCGGAATGATTTGGGCTTTTTTTCCATCAGAATTTTTTCAGAAACTGTGAGAGACCTCCAGGTGGACACCGTTCAGAAAATTAATATGGCTTTCAGGGATGATTTTATGGGGATTACACAGATTAAGGAGTGATCCAGACGGTTTAAAGACCGCCACAACTGCTGAGAGCGCGGCGCGCTCCCAGCCCCCATCGACAGGCTGACACCCCGCTGGAACAACCAGATCATTTCCAACGTGAAGGCTCAAGGATCAACAAAGCCTTCACGTTGGAAATGATCTGGTTGTTCCAGCGGGGTGTCAGCCTGTCGATGGGGGCTGGGAGCACGCCACACTCTCAGCAGTTGGAGGCCATCTGGATCACTCCTTAATCTGTGTAATACCCATAAAATCGTCCCTGAAAGCCATATTAATTTTCCGAATGGTGTCCACCTGGAGGTCTCTCACAGTTTCTGGAAAAAAATTGATGCAGCAAAGCTCCAAATCATTCAGACATTTATTCGCAATAAAAAATAGATGAGAGGGGTGGACCACACCTCACTCAAAGCCTGCTCACAGGCGAATGACGCAACTGACAGGTGTGAAAAAAACTCACAAATGCGCACGAAGGTTCAAGCTTGGCTGATGCAATCACACGTGATTCAAATCCATATGGTTTTTGAAAAAAATAAAAGGTTGGATACTTTTCTAACAGACCTCGTATACAATATATGACATGACATCATGTCATTATAGTTTGGTTTTGATTATCATTGAGAATTGTTCTGAAAAACTATTCTCACAAAGTAACAACACACTGTATATGCTACATTCCATATTCTTAAAACAGCCTTATTTATTTGAACTCTTAATAGTTTATATATATATATATTATGGAGGTGGGAGTAAGCAGTTCTAGTGATGTCTCTAATGTGTAGGCCAAAGGACACTGCTTGAATGAGGATCACCACAAGGTTTTTCACTTTATTGTTGTGACCTAGAGCACATGACCAATGACAATTATCTCCATCATATTTTAAAAATAAGAAGTTGCTAGACATCTAGTTTGTCACTGAAGCCAGGCTCCAAAGTCTTGGTATGAGGGAGTTTACCTGCAATTATCAGCCTGTACAACTGAGTGTCATTGGGGTAACAATGAAAAGCAATTCCATAATAGTCACAGCATCTACCCAAGGAGTGCTATATAGAGGTAGAACATTAGAGCTTAAATTGGGCCCTTGTGGAACCCCATATTTCATAGCAACAAGAGGTGAGGTGACATTATTATACAGAAGACACTGAGAGTGACTAGATATGTAAGATGTTAACCACGCAAGGACATTACCACAAATCCCAAAATCTTTCTCTG